>NW_027136050.1:300000-481069 GCF_039906515.1 Pseudorca crassidens | reverse complement strand
CAGGAATAGCGAGAACCAATGAGAGACTAGCTGGAGGTGTCTGGACGGGCAAATTTAACTCTCATTTCCCACCAGGAAGAGGAATTAACCAAAGGCTCAGCGTGCCGTGCCGGAACCAGATTAGGGCCTGAAGCCATCCTGCGGTGTTGCGGCCAGCTCAAAAGAAAGCGAGTTGAAGAAAGGAGCTCAGGGGCACTGTAATTCACAAACCTGCAGAGTTATAAATGACAGCTATCGTCCAAAAATATACTGAAGTAAGGCTGCCAAGAGACTTGAAAGCGGGGCAGAATTGCAGGAAACCGATTTCAGGAGGTAGACTGGAATTGCATTGAAAGCATAGGAAAAGAGGCAGAACGTCCACAATGATGCACTTGGCCCAAAAAGGGCGTATGCGTTTTTTCCTGAATATATTCAGGAAAAAACGCCCATACGCCCTTTTTGGCCAACCAAGCAAGCTTGCAAAGGAAATCTGCACTACAATGAAGTCTCACTTCCCCCCGGTCAAAAGGGCCATCTGAAAAAAGTGTAAAATCCAGAAAGGCAGGACAGGCCATGGAGAACTGGGAGCCTTGTTATGCTGATGGGCGGGATGTAAATTGCCAACAGACACTCGGGAGAAGTGTATGGTGTTTCCTGAAACATCTAAAAAACAAAGCAACAGAGCCTAGGGCACTTCCACTTATGGTCCTATAGCTTAGGGAAATTAAAATCAAAAAGACACAGCCACCCCAAAGTTTGGGACGCCTCTGTTTACAAGAACCTCGTTTACCGTACAAGTTCAACATCGCAGAAAGTGAAAAATGGATAAAGAAGTTGTGGTATTTACTTACAAAGCAATATCACTCAGCAATGAAATCTATGTCATCAGGCCCTTAGCAGCACAATGAGTGGATTCAGGTATGATGATTCTAACTGAAATAAGTCACACAGAAAAAGAAACATCATAAGATATCAGTAATACACGGAATGTAAACTTGGCTACACAGGAACTGAATTACAGAACAGAACAGGGTCTCAAATTTAGAAAACAACTTATGCTTGCTTAAGGGGAAAGGGTGAGTTGGGGTGCTGCATAAAACCAGAGATTGAAATGAGCACAGATAAAGTTCCTTAAGCCAAATATGGAATAGACAAGAGCTACTCCTTGCTCAACGAAATGGACTCAACACCGCATATTAAATGCCTAAGAATGTACCTGACTAGTAAGTATCTTAAAACCTATGGATTGCTATGTCTCCGAAAGAGAATCAAGCATGTGTACAGGGGCATAAACGCAGCAGTGATAGGATTGGAGAGGTTCGGTGAGCAAATGAAGACCCTTTGAAGTCATATTGCATGGTACCCATTCCACGGGTTTCAACTACCCAGGTTTAGGTATTCTTCCTTCAGCTAAAACATGCATGTGGAACCTAGAGTATGATCAACCATGTGATCGGGAGACGTGTTCAAATATGTCTCAGTTTTCGTACCCTGGTACTCGGGTGCAACATTCCAGACGCTTTACTAACACCCTCCCCGACTTGGAGAGTCAGTCCCTTTAACCTCCTGTTTGGCCCAGTTTGC
Organism: Pseudorca crassidens; assembly: GCF_039906515.1. Taxonomy (NCBI): domain Eukaryota; kingdom Metazoa; phylum Chordata; class Mammalia; order Artiodactyla; family Delphinidae; genus Pseudorca; species Pseudorca crassidens. The sequence continues at coordinate 479,506 of NW_027136050.1, read as the reverse complement.
AATTTCTGCGGAAGATGAACAGGAATAGCGAGAACCAATGAGAGACTAGCTGGAGGTGTCTGGACGGGCAAATTTAACTCTCATTTCCCACCAGGAAGAGGAATTAACCAAAGGCTCAGCGTGCCGTGCCGGAACCAGATTAGGGCCTGAAGCCATCCTGCGGTGTTGCGGCCAGCTCAAAAGAAAGCGAGTTGAAGAAAGGAGCTCAGGGGCACTGTAATTCACAAACCTGCAGAGTTATAAATGACAGCTATCGTCAAAATATACTGAAGTAAGGCTGCCAAGAGGACTTGAAAGCGGGGCAGAATTGCAGGAAACCGATTTCAGGAGGTAGACTGGAATTGCATTGGAAAGCATAGGAAAAGAGGCAGAACGTCCACAATGATGCACTTGGCCAAAAAGGGCGTATGCGTTTTTTCTGAATATATTCAGGAAAAAACGCATACGCCCTTTTTGGCCAACCAAGCAAGCTTGCAAAGGAAATCTGCACTACAATGAAGTCTCACTTCCCCCCGGTCAAAAGGGGCCATCTGAAAAAAGTGTAAAATCCAGAAAGGCAGGACAGGCCATGGAGAACTGGGAGCCTTGTTATGCTGATGGGCGGGATGTAAATTGCCAACAGACACTCGGGAGAAGTGTATGGTGTTTCCTGAAACATCTAAAAAACAAAGCAACAGAGCCTAGGGCACTTCCACTTATGGTCCTATAGCTTAGGGAAATTAAAATCAAAAAGACACAGCCACCCCAAAGTTTGGGACGCCTCTGTTTACAAGAACCTCGTTTACCGTACAAGTTCAACATCGCAGAAAGTGAAAAATGGATAAAGAAGTTGTGGTATTTACTTACAAAGCAATATCACTCAGCAATGAAATCTATGTCATCAGGGCCCTTAGCAGCACAATGAGTGGATTCAGGTATGATGATTCTAACTGAAATAAGTCACACAGAAAAAGAAACATCATAAGATATCAGTAATACACGGAATGTAAACTTGGCTACACAGGAACTGAATTACAGAACAGAACAGGGTCTCAAATTTAGAAAACCAACTTATGCTTGCTTAAGGGGAAAGGTGAGTTGGGGTGCTGCATAAAACCAGAGATTGAAATGAGCACAGATAAAGTTCCTTAAGCCAAATATGGAATAGACAAGAGCTACTCCTTGCTCAACGAAATGGACTCAACACCGCATATTAAATGCCTAAGAATGTACCTGACTAGTAAGTATCTTAAAACCTATGGATTGCTATGTCTCCGAAAGAGAATCAAGCATGTGTACAGGGGCATAAACGCAGCAGTGATAGGATTGGAGAGGTTCGGTGAGCAAATGAAGACCCTTTGAAGTCATATTGCATGGTACCCATTCCACGGGTTTCAACTACCCAGGTTTAAGGTATTCTTCCTTCAGCTAAAACATGCATGTGGAACCTAGAGTATGATCAACCATGTGATCGGGAGACGTGTTCAAATATGTCTCAGTTTTCGTACCCTGGTACTCGGGTGCAACATTCCAGACGCTTTACTAACACCCTCCCGACTTGGAGAGTCAGTCCCTTTAACCTCCTGTTTGGCCAGTTTGCAATTTCTGCGGAAGATGAACAGGAATAGCGAGAACCAATGAGAGACTAGCTGGAGGTGTCTGGACGGGCAAATTTAACTCTCATTTCCCACCAGGAAGAGGAATTAACCAAAGGCTCAGCGTGCCGTGCCGGAACCAGATTAGGGCCTGAAGCCATCCTGCGGTGTTGCGGCCAGCTCAAAGAAAGCGAGTTGAAGAAAGGAGCTCAGGGGCACTGTAATTCACAAACCTGCAGAGTTATAAATGACAGCTATCGTCCAAAAATATACTGAAGTAAGGCTGCCAAGAGGACTTGAAAGCGGGGCAGAATTGCAGGAAACCGATTTCAGGAGGTAGACTGGAATTGCATTGAAAGCATAGGAAAAGAGGCAGAACGTCCACAATGATGCACTTGGCCAAAAAGGGCGTATGCGTTTTTTCCTGAATATATTCAGGAAAAAACGCATACGCCCTTTTTGGCCAACCAAGCAAGCTTGCAAAGGAAATCTGCACTACAATGAAGTCTCACTTCCCCCCGGTCAAAAGGGCCATCTGAAAAAAGTGTAAAATCCAGAAAGGCAGGACAGGCCATGGAGAACTGGGAGCCTTGTTATGCTGATGGGCGGGATGTAAATTGCCAACAGACACTCGGGAGAAGTGTATGGTGTTTCCTGAAACATCTAAAAAACAAAGCAACAGAGCCTAGGGCACTTCCACTTATGGTCCTATAGCTTAGGGAAATTAAAATCAAAAAGACACAGCCACCCCAAAGTTTGGGACGCCTCTGTTTACAAGAACCTCGTTTACCGTACAAGTTCAACATCGCAGAAAGTGAAAAATGGATAAAGAAGTTGTGGTATTTACTTACAAAGCAATATCACTCAGCAATGAAATCTATGTCATCAGGCCCTTAGCAGCACAATGAGTGGATTCAGGTATGATGATTCTAACTGAAATAAGTCACACAGAAAAAGAAACATCATAAGATATCAGTAATACACGGAATGTAAACTTGGCTACACAGGAACTGAATTACAGAACAGAACAGGGTCTCAAATTTAGAAAACCAACTTATGCTTGCTTAAGGGGAAAGGTGAGTTGGGGTGCTGCATAAAACCAGAGATTGAAATGAGCACAGATAAATTTCCTTAAGCCAAATATGGAATAGACAAGAGCTACTCCTTGCTCAACGAAATGGACTCAACACCGCATATTAAATGCCTAAGAATGTACCTGACTAGTAAGTATCTTAAAACCTATGGATTGCTATGTCTCCGAAAGAGAATCAAGCATGTGTACAGGGGCATAAACGCAGCAGTGATAGGATTGGAGAGGTTTGGTGAGCAAATGAAGACCCTTTGAAGTCATATTGCATGGTACCCATTCCACGGGTTTCAACTACCCAGGTTTAAGGTATTCTTCCTTCAGCTAAAACATGCATGTGGAACCTAGAGTATGATCAACCATGTGATCGGGAGACGTGTTCAAATATGTCTCAGTTTTCGTACCCTGGTACTCGGGTGCAACATTCCAGACGCTTTACTAACACCCTCCCGACTTGGAGAGTCAGTCCCTTTAACCTCCTGTTTGGCCCAGTTTGCAATTTCTGCGGAAGATGAACAGGAATAGCGAGAACCAATGAGAGACTAGCTGGAGGTGTCTGGACGGGCAAATTTAACTCTCATTTCCCACCAGGAAGAGGAATTAACCAAAGGCTCAGCGTGCCGTGCCGGAACCAGATTAGGGCCTGAAGCCATCCTGCGGTGTTGCGGCCAGCTCAAAAGAAAGCGAGTTGAAGAAAGGAGCTCAGGGGCACTGTAATTCACAAACCTGCAGAGTTATAAATGACAGCTATCGTCCAAAAATATACTGAAGTAAGGCTGCCAAGAGGACTTGAAAGCGGGGCAGAATTGCAGGAAACCGATTTCAGGAGGTAGACTGGAATTGCATTGAAAGCATAGGAAAAGAGGCAGAACGTCCACAATGATGCACTTGGCCAAAAAGGGCGTATGCGTTTTTTCCTGAATATATTCAGGAAAAAACGCATACGCCCTTTTTGGCCAACCAAGCAAGCTTGCAAAGGAAATCTGCACTACAATGAAGTCTCACTTCCCCCCGGTCAAAAGGGCCATCTGAAAAAAGTGTAAAATCCAGAAAGGCAGGACAGGCCATGGAGAACTGGGAGCCTTGTTATGCTGATGGGCGGGATGTAAATTGCCAACAGACACTCGGGAGAAGTGTATGGTGTTTCCTGAAACATCTAAAAAACAAAGCAACAGAGCCTAGGGCACTTCCACTTATGGTCCTATAGCTTAGGGAAATTAAAATCAAAAAGACACAGCCACCCCAAAGTTTGGGACGCCTCTGTTTACAAGAACCTCGTTTACCGTACAAGTTCAACATCGCAGAAAGTGAAAAATGGATAAAGAAGTTGTGGTATTTACTTACAAAGCAATATCACTCAGCAATGAAATCTATGTCATCAGGCCCTTAGCAGCACAATGAGTGGATTCAGGTATGATGATTCTAACTGAAATAAGTCACACAGAAAAAGAAACATCATAAGATATCAGTAATACACGGAATGTAAACTTGGCTACACAGGAACTGAATTACAGAACAGAACAGGGTCTCAAATTTAGAAAACCAACTTATGCTTGCTTAAGGGGAAAGGTGAGTTGGGGTGCTGCATAAAACCAGAGATTGAAATGAGCACAGATAAATTTCCTTAAGCCAAATATGGAATAGACAAGAGCTACTCCTTGCTCAACGAAATGGACTCAACACCGCATATTAAATGCCTAAGAATGTACCTGACTAGTAAGTATCTTAAAACCTATGGATTGCTATGTCTCCGAAAGAGAATCAAGCATGTGTACAGGGGCATAAACGCAGCAGTGATAGGATTGGAGAGGTTTGGTGAGCAAATGAAGACCCTTTGAAGTCATATTGCATGGTACCCATTCCACGGGTTTCAACTACCCAGGTTTAAGGTATTCTTCCTTCAGCTAAAACATGCATGTGGAACCTAGAGTATGATCAACCATGTGATCGGGAGACGTGTTCAAATATGTCTCAGTTTTCGTACCCTGGTACTCGGGTGCAACATTCCAGACGCTTTACTAACACCCTCCCGACTTGGAGAGTCAGTCCCTTTAACCTCCTGTTTGGCCCAGTTTGCAATTTCTGCGGAAGATGAACAGGAATAGCGAGAACCAATGAGAGACTAGCTGGAGGTGTCTGGACGGGCAAATTTAACTCTCATTTCCCACCAGGAAGAGGAATTAACCAAAGGCTCAGCGTGCCGTGCCGGAACCAGATTAGGGCCTGAAGCCATCCTGCGGTGTTGCGGCCAGCTCAAAAGAAAGCGAGTTGAAGAAAGGAGCTCAGGGGCACTGTAATTCACAAACCTGCAGAGTTATAAATGACAGCTATCGTCCAAAAATATACTGAAGTAAGGCTGCCAAGAGGACTTGAAAGCGGGGCAGAATTGCAGGAAACCGATTTCAGGAGGTAGACTGGAATTGCATTGAAAGCATAGGAAAAGAGGCAGAACGTCCACAATGATGCACTTGGCCAAAAAGGGCGTATGCGTTTTTTCCTGAATATATTCAGGAAAAAACGCATACGCCCTTTTTGGCCAACCAAGCAAGCTTGCAAAGGAAATCTGCACTACAATGAAGTCTCACTTCCCCCCGGTCAAAAGGGCCATCTGAAAAAAGTGTAAAATCCAGAAAGGCAGGACAGGCCATGGAGAACTGGGAGCCTTGTTATGCTGATGGGCGGGATGTAAATTGCCAACAGACACTCGGGAGAAGTGTATGGTGTTTCCTGAAACATCTAAAAAACAAAGCAACAGAGCCTAGGGCACTTCCACTTATGGTCCTATAGCTTAGGGAAATTAAAATCAAAAAGACACAGCCACCCCAAAGTTTGGGACGCCTCTGTTTACAAGAACCTCGTTTACCGTACAAGTTCAACATCGCAGAAAGTGAAAAATGGATAAAGAAGTTGTGGTATTTACTTACAAAGCAATATCACTCAGCAATGAAATCTATGTCATCAGGCCCTTAGCAGCACAATGAGTGGATTCAGGTATGATGATTCTAACTGAAATAAGTCACACAGAAAAAGAAACATCATAAGATATCAGTAATACACGGAATGTAAACTTGGCTACACAGGAACTGAATTACAGAACAGAACAGGGTCTCAAATTTAGAAAACCAACTTATGCTTGCTTAAGGGGAAAGGTGAGTTGGGGTGCTGCATAAAACCAGAGATTGAAATGAGCACAGATAAAGTTCCTTAAGCCAAATATGGAATAGACAAGAGCTACTCCTTGCTCAACGAAATGGACTCAACACCGCATATTAAATGCCTAAGAATGTACCTGACTAGTAAGTATCTTAAAACCTATGGATTGCTATGTCTCCGAAAGAGAATCAAGCATGTGTACAGGGGCATAAACGCAGCAGTGATAGGATTGGAGAGGTTCGGTGAGCAAATGAAGACCCTTTGAAGTCATATTGCATGGTACCCATTCCACGGGTTTCAACTACCCAGGTTTAAGGTATTCTTCCTTCAGCTAAAACATGCATGTGGAACCTAGAGTATGATCAACCATGTGATCGGGAGACGTGTTCAAATATGTCTCAGTTTTCGTACCCTGGTACTCGGGTGCAACATTCCAGACGCTTTACTAACACCCTCCCGACTTGGAGAGTCAGTCCCTTTAACCTCCTGTTTGGCCCAGTTTGCAATTTCTGCGGAAGATGAACAGGAATAGCGAGAACCAATGAGAGACTAGCTGGAGGTGTCTGGACGGGCAAATTTAACTCTCATTTCCCACCAGGAAGAGGAATTAACCAAAGGCTCAGCGTGCCGTGCCGGAACCAGATTAGGGCCTGAAGCCATCCTGCGGTGTTGCGGCCAGCTCAAAAGAAAGCGAGTTGAAGAAAGGAGCTCAGGGGCACTGTAATTCACAAACCTGCAGAGTTATAAATGACAGCTATCGTCCAAAAATATACTGAAGTAAGGCTGCCAAGAGGACTTGAAAGCGGGGCAGAATTGCAGGAAACCGATTTCAGGAGGTAGACTGGAATTGCATTGAAAGCATAGGAAAAGAGGCAGAACGTCCACAATGATGCACTTGGCCAAAAAGGGCGTATGCGTTTTTTCCTGAATATATTCAGGAAAAAACGCATACGCCCTTTTTGGCCAACCAAGCAAGCTTGCAAAGGAAATCTGCACTACAATGAAGTCTCACTTCCCCCCGGTCAAAAGGGCCATCTGAAAAAAGTGTAAAATCCAGAAAGGCAGGACAGGCCATGGAGAACTGGGAGCCTTGTTATGCTGATGGGCAGGATGTAAATTGCCAACAGACACTCGGGAGAAGTGTATGGTGTTTCCTGAAACATCTAAAAAACAAAGCAACAGAGCCTAGGGCACTTCCACTTATGGTCCTATAGCTTAGGGAAATTAAAATCAAAAAGACACAGCCACCCCAAAGTTTGGGACGCCTCTGTTTACAAGAACCTCGTTTACCGTACAAGTTCAACATCGCAGAAAGTGAAAAATGGATAAAGAAGTTGTGGTATTTACTTACAAAGCAATATCACTCAGCAATGAAATCTATGTCATCAGGCCCTTAGCAGCACAATGAGTGGATTCAGGTATGATGATTCTAACTGAAATAAGTCACACAGAAAAAGAAACATCATAAGATATCAGTAATACACGGAATTTAAACTTGGCTACACAGGAACTGAATTACAGAACAGAACAGGGTCTCAAATTTAGAAAACCAACTTATGCTTGCTTAAGGGGAAAGGTGAGTTGGGGTGCTGCATAAAACCAGAGATTGAAATGAGCACAGATAAAGTTCCTTAAGCCAAATATGGAATAGACAAGAGCTACTCCTTGCTCAACGAAATGGACTCAACACCGCATATTAAATGCCTAAGAATGTACCTGACTAGTAAGTATCTTAAAACCTATGGATTGCTATGTCTCCGAAAGAGAATCAAGCATGTGTACAGGGGCATAAACGCAGCAGTGATAGGATTGGAGAGGTTCGGTGAGCAAATGAAGACCCTTTGAAGTCATATTGCATGGTACCCATTCCACGGGTTTCAACTACCCAGGTTTAAGGTATTCTTCCTTCAGCTAAAACATGCATGTGGAACCTAGAGTATGATCAACCATGTGATCGGGAGACGTGTTCAAATATGTCTCAGTTTTCGTACCCTGGTACTCGGGTGCAACATTCCAGACGCTTTACTAACACCCTCCCGACTTGGAGAGTCAGTCCCTTTAACCTCCTGTTTGGCCCAGTTTGCAATTTCTGCGGAAGATGAACAGGAATAGCGAGAACCAATGAGAGACTAGCTGGAGGTGTCTGGACGGGCAAATTTAACTCTCATTTCCCACCAGGAAGAGGAATTAACCAAAGGCTCAGCGTGCCGTGCCGGAACCAGATTAGGGCCTGAAGCCATCCTGCGGTGTTGCGGCCAGCTCAAAAGAAAGCGAGTTGAAGAAAGGAGCTCAGGGGCACTGTAATTCACAAACCTGCAGAGTTATAAATGACAGCTATCGTCCAAAAATATACTGAAGTAAGGCTGCCAAGAGGACTTGAAAGCGGGGCAGAATTGCAGGAAACCGATTTCAGGAGGTAGACTGGAATTGCATTGAAAGCATAGGAAAAGAGGCAGAACGTCCACAATGATGCACTTGGCCAAAAAGGGCGTATGCGTTTTTTCCTGAATATATTCAGGAAAAAACGCATACGCCCTTTTTGGCCAACCAAGCAAGCTTGCAAAGGAAATCTGCACTACAATGAAGTCTCACTTCCCCCCGGTCAAAAGGGCCATCTGAAAAAAGTGTAAAATCCAGAAAGGCAGGACAGGCCATGGAGAACTGGGAGCCTTGTTATGCTGATGGGCGGGATGTAAATTGCCAACAGACACTCGGGAGAAGTGTATGGTGTTTCCTGAAACATCTAAAAAACAAAGCAACAGAGCCTAGGGCACTTCCACTTATGGTCCTATAGCTTAGGGAAATTAAAATCAAAAAGACACAGCCACCCCAAAGTTTGGGACGCCTCTGTTTACAAGAACCTCGTTTACCGTACAAGTTCAACATCGCAGAAAGTGAAAAATGGATAAAGAAGTTGTGGTATTTACTTACAAAGCAATATCACTCAGCAATGAAATCTATGTCATCAGGCCCTTAGCAGCACAATGAGTGGATTCAGGTATGATGATTCTAACTGAAATAAGTCACACAGAAAAAGAAACATCATAAGATATCAGTAATACACGGAATTTAAACTTGGCTACACAGGAACTGAATTACAGAACAGAACAGGGTCTCAAATTTAGAAAACCAACTTATGCTTGCTTAAGGGGAAAGGTGAGTTGGGGTGCTGCATAAAACCAGAGATTGAAATGAGCACAGATAAAGTTCCTTAAGCCAAATATGGAATAGACAAGAGCTACTCCTTGCTCAACGAAATGGACTCAACACCGCATATTAAATGCCTAAGAATGTACCTGACTAGTAAGTATCTTAAAACCTATGGATTGCTATGTCTCCGAAAGAGAATCAAGCATGTGTACAGGGGCATAAACGCAGCAGTGATAGGATTGGAGAGGTTCGGTGAGCAAATGAAGACCCTTTGAAGTCATATTGCATGGTACCCATTCCACGGGTTTCAACTACCCAGGTTTAAGGTATTCTTCCTTCAGCTAAAACATGCATGTGGAACCTAGAGTATGATCAACCATGTGATCGGGAGACGTGTTCAAATATGTCTCAGTTTTCGTACCCTGGTACTCGGGTGCAACATTCCAGACGCTTTACTAACACCCTCCCGACTTGGAGAGTCAGTCCCTTTAACCTCCTGTTTGGCCCAGTTTGCAATTTCTGCGGAAGATGAACAGGAATAGCGAGAACCAATGAGAGACTAGCTGGAGGTGTCTGGACGGGCAAATTTAACTCTCATTTCCCACCAGGAAGAGGAATTAACCAAAGGCTCAGCGTGCCGTGCCGGAACCAGATTAGGGCCTGAAGCCATCCTGCGGTGTTGCGGCCAGCTCAAAAGAAAGCGAGTTGAAGAAAGGAGCTCAGGGGCACTGTAATTCACAAACCTGCAGAGTTATAAATGACAGCTATCGTCCAAAAATATACTGAAGTAAGGCTGCCAAGAGGACTTGAAAGCGGGGCAGAATTGCAGGAAACCGATTTCAGGAGGTAGACTGGAATTGCATTGAAAGCATAGGAAAAGAGGCAGAACGTCCACAATGATGCACTTGGCCAAAAAGGGCGTATGCGTTTTTTCCTGAATATATTCAGGAAAAAACGCATACGCCCTTTTTGGCCAACCAAGCAAGCTTGCAAAGGAAATCTGCACTACAATGAAGTCTCACTTCCCCCCGGTCAAAAGGGCCATCTGAAAAAAGTGTAAAATCCAGAAAGGCAGGACAGGCCATGGAGAACTGGGAGCCTTGTTATGCTGATGGGCGGGATGTAAATTGCCAACAGACACTCGGGAGAAGTGTATGGTGTTTCCTGAAACATCTAAAAAACAAAGCAACAGAGCCTAGGGCACTTCCACTTATGGTCCTATAGCTTAGGGAAATTAAAATCAAAAAGACACAGCCACCCCAAAGTTTGGGACGCCTCTGTTTACAAGAACCTCGTTTACAGTACAAGTTCAACATCGCAGAAAGTGAAAAATGGATAAAGAAGTTGTGGTATTTACTTACAAAGCAATATCACTCAGCAATGAAATCTATGTCATCAGGCCCTTAGCAGCACAATGAGTGGATTCAGGTATGATGATTCTAACTGAAATAAGTCACACAGAAAAAGAAACATCATAAGATATCAGTAATACACGGAATTTAAACTTGGCTACACAGGAACTGAATTACAGAACAGAACAGGGTCTCAAATTTAGAAAACCAACTTATGCTTGCTTAAGGGGAAAGGTGAGTTGGGGTGCTGCATAAAACCAGAGATTGAAATGAGCACAGATAAAGTTCCTTAAGCCAAATATGGAATAGACAAGAGCTACTCCTTGCTCAACGAAATGGACTCAACACCGCATATTAAATGCCTAAGAATGTACCTGACTAGTAAGTATCTTAAAACCTATGGATTGCTATGTCTCCGAAAGAGAATCAAGCATGTGTACAGGGGCATAAACGCAGCAGTGATAGGATTGGAGAGGTTCGGTGAGCAAATGAAGACCCTTTGAAGTCATATTGCATGGTACCCATTCCACGGGTTTCAACTACCCAGGTTTAAGGTATTCTTCCTTCAGCTAAAACATGCATGTGGAACCTAGAGTATGATCAACCATGTGATCGGGAGACGTGTTCAAATATGTCTCAGTTTTCGTACCCTGGTACTCGGGTGCAACATTCCAGACGCTTTACTAACACCCTCCCGACTTGGAGAGTCAGTCCCTTTAACCTCCTGTTTGGCCCAGTTTGCAATTTCTGCGGAAGATGAACAGGAATAGCGAGAACCAATGAGAGACTAGCTGGAGGTGTCTGGACGGGCAAATTTAACTCTCATTTCCCACCAGGAAGAGGAATTAACCAAAGGCTCAGCGTGCCGTGCCGGAACCAGATTAGGGCCTGAAGCCATCCTGCGGTGTTGCGGCCAGCTCAAAAGAAAGCGAGTTGAAGAAAGGAGCTCAGGGGCACTGTAATTCACAAACCTGCAGAGTTATAAATGACAGCTATCGTCCAAAAATATACTGAAGTAAGGCTGCCAAGAGGACTTGAAAGCGGGGCAGAATTGCAGGAAACCGATTTCAGGAGGTAGACTGGAATTGCATTGAAAGCATAGGAAAAGAGGCAGAACGTCCACAATGATGCACTTGGCCAAAAAGGGCGTATGCATTTTTTCCTGAATATATTCAGGAAAAAACGCATACGCCCTTTTTGGCCAACCAAGCAAGCTTGCAAAGGAAATCTGCACTACAATGAAGTCTCACTTCCCCCCGGTCAAAAGGGCCATCTGAAAAAAGTGTAAAATCCAGAAAGGCAGGACAGGCCATGGAGAACTGGGAGCCTTGTTATGCTGATGGGCGGGATGTAAATTGCCAACAGACACTCGGGAGAAGTGTATGGTGTTTCCTGAAACATCTAAAAAACAAAGCAACAGAGCCTAGGGCACTTCCACTTATGGTCCTATAGCTTAGGGAAATTAAAATCAAAAAGACACAGCCACCCCAAACATTGGGACACCTCTGTTTACAAGAACCTCGTTTACAGTACAAGTTCAACATCGCAGAAAGTGAAAAATGGATAAAGAAGTTGTGGTATTTACTTACAAAGCAATATCACTCAGCAATGAAATCTATGTCATCAGGCCCTTAGCAGCACAATGAGTGGATTCAGGTATGATGATTCTAACTGAAATAAGTCACACAGAAAAAGAAACATCATAAGATATCAGTAATACACGGAATGTAAACTTGGCTACACAGGAACTGAATTACAGAACAGAACAGGGTCTCAAATTTAGAAAACCAACTTATGCTTGCTTAAGGGTAAAGGTGAGTTGGGGTGCTGCATAAAACCAGAGATTGAAATGAGCACAGATAAAGTTCCTTAAGCCAAATATGGAATAGACAAGAGCTACTCCTTGCTCAACGAAATGGACTCAACACCGCATATTAAATGCCTAAGAATGTACCTGACTAGTAAGTATCTTAAAACCTATGGATTGCTATGTCTCCGAAAGAGAATCAAGCATGTGTACAGGGGCATAAACGCAGCAGTGATAGGATTGGAGAGGTTCGGTGAGCAAATGAAGACCCTTTGAAGTCATATTGCATGGTACCCATTCCACGGGTTTCAACTACCCAGGTTTAAGGTATTCTTCCTTCAGCTAAAACATGCATGTGCAACCTAGAGTATGATCAACCATGTGATCGGGAGACGTGTTCAAATATGTCTCAGTTTTCGTACCCTGGTACTCGGGTGCAACATTCCAGACGCTTTACTAACACCCTCCCGACTTGGAGAGTCAGTCCCTTTAACCTCCTGTTTGGCCCAGTTTGCAATTTCTGCGGAAGATGAACAGGAATAGCGAGAACCAATGAGAGACTAGCTGGAGGTGTCTGGACGGGCAAATTTAACTCTCATTTCCCACCAGGAAGAGGAATTAACCAAAGGCTCAGCGTGCCGTGCCGGAACCAGATTAGGGCCTGAAGCCATCCTGCGGTGTTGCGGCCAGCTCAAAAGAAAGCGAGTTGAAGAAAGGAGCTCAGGGGCACTGTAATTCACAAACCTGCAGAGTTATAAATGACAGCTATCGTCCAAAAATATACTGAAGTAAGGCTGCCAAGAGGACTTGAAAGCGGGGCAGAATTGCAGGAAACCGATTTCAGGAGGTAGACTGGAATTGCATTGAAAGCATAGGAAAAGAGGCAGAACGTCCACAATGATGCACTTGGCCAAAAAGGGCGTATGCGTTTTTTCCTGAATATATTCAGGAAAAAACGCATACGCCCTTTTTGGCCAACCAAGCAAGCTTGCAAAGGAAATCTGCACTACAATGAAGTCTCACTTCCCCACGGTCAAAAGGGCCATCTGAAAAAAGTGTAAAATCCAGAAAGGCAGGACAGGCCATGGAGAACTGGGAGCCTTGTTATGCTGATGGGCGGGATGTAAATTGCCAACAGACACTCGGGAGAAGTGTATGGTGTTTCCTGAAACATCTAAAAAACAAAGCAACAGAGCCTAGGGCACTTCCACTTATGGTCCTATAGCTTAGGGAAATTAAAATCAAAAAGACACAGCCACCCCAAAGTTTGGGACGCCTCTGTTTACAAGAACCTCGTTTACAGTACAAGTTCAACATCGCAGAAAGTGAAAAATGGATAAAGAAGTTGTGGTATTTACTTACAAAGCAATATCACTCAGCAATGAAATCTATGTCATCAGGCCCTTAGCAGCACAATGAGTGGATTCAGGTATGATGATTCTAACTGAAATAAGTCACACAGAAAAAGAAACATCATAAGATATCAGTAATACACGGAATTTAAACTTGGCTACACAGGAACTGAATTACAGAACAGAACAGGGTCTCAAATTTAGAAAACCAACTTATGCTTGCTTAAGGGGAAAGGTGAGTTGGGGTGCTGCATAAAACCAGAGATTGAAATGAGCACAGATAAAGTTCCTTAAGCCAAATATGGAATAGACAAGAGCTACTCCTTGCTCAACGAAATGGACTCAACACCGCATATTAAATGCCTAAGAATGTACCTGACTAGTAAGTATCTTAAAACCTATGGATTGCTATGTCTCCGAAAGAGAATCAAGCATGTGTACAGGGGCATAAACGCAGCAGTGATAGGATTGGAGAGGTTCGGTGAGCAAATGAAGACCCTTTGAAGTCATATTGCATGGTACCCATTCCACGGGTTTCAACTACCCAGGTTTAAGGTATTCTTCCTTCAGCTAAAACATGCATGTGCAACCTAGAGTATGATCAACCATGTGATCGGGAGACGTGTTCAAATATGTCTCAGTTTTCGTACCCTGGTACTCGGGTGCAACATTCCAGACGCTTTACTAACACCCTCCCGACTTGGAGAGTCAGTCCCTTTAACCTCCTGTTTGGCCCAGTTTGCAATTTCTGCGGAAGATGAACAGGAATAGCGAGAACCAATGAGAGACTAGCTGGAGGTGTCTGGACGGGCAAATTTAACTCTCATTTCCCACCAGGAAGAGGAATTAACCAAAGGCTCAGCGTGCCGTGCCGGAACCAGATTAGGGCCTGAAGCCATCCTGCGGTGTTGCGGCCAGGTCACAAGAAAGCGAGTTGAAGAAAGGAGCTCAGGGGCACTGTAATTCACAAACCTGCAGAGTTATAAATGACAGCTATCGTCCAAAAATATACTGAAGTAAGGCTGCCAAGAGGACTTGAAAGCGGGGCAGAATTGCAGGAAACCGATTTCAGGAGGTAGACTGGAATTGCATTGAAAGCATAGGAAAAGAGGCAGAACGTCCACAATGATGCACTTGGCCAAAAAGGGTGTATGCGTTTGTTCCTGAATATATTCAGGAAAAAACGCATACGCCCTTTTTGGCCAACCAAGCAAGCTTGCAAAGGAAATCTGCACTACAATGAAGTCTCACTTCCCCCCGGTCAAAAGGGCCATCTGAAAAAAGTGTAAAATCCAGAAAGGCAGGACAGGCCATGGAGAACTGGGAGCCTTGTTATGCTGATGGGCGGGATGTAAATTGCCAACAGACACTTGGGAGAAGTGTATGGTGTTTCCTGAAACATCTAAAAAACAAAGCAACAGAGCCTAGGGCACTTCCACTTATGGTCCTATAGCTTAGGGAAATTAAAATCAAAAAGACACAGCCACCCCAAACATTGGGACGCCTCTGTTTACAAGAACCTCGTTTACAGTACAAGTTCAACATCGCAGAAAGTGAAAAATGGATAAAGAAGTTGTGGTATTTACTTACAAAGCAATATCACTCAGCAATGAAATCTATGTCATCAGGCCCTTAGCAGCACAATGAGTGGATTCAGGTATGATGATTCTAACTGAAATAAGTCACACAGAAAAAGAAACATCATAAGATATCAGTAATACACGGAATGTAAACTTGGCTACACAGGAACTGAATTACAGAACAGAACAGGGTCTCAAATTTAGAAAACCAACTTATGCTTGCTTAAGGGGAAAGGTGAGTTGGGGTGCTGCATAAAACCAGAGATTGAAATGAGCACAGATAAAGTTCCTTAAGCCAAATATGGAATAGACAAGAGCTACTCCTTGCTCAACGAAATGGACTCAACACCGCATATTAAATGCCTAAGAATGTACCTGACTAGTAAGTATCTTAAAACCTATGGATTGCTATGTCTCCGAAAGAGAATCAAGCATGTGTACAGGGGCATAAACGCAGCAGTGATAGGATTGGAGAGGTTCGGTGAGCAAATGAAGACCCTTTGAAGTCATATTGCATGGTACCCATTCCACGGGTTTCAACTACCCAGGTTTAAGGTATTCTTCCTTCAGCTAAAACATGCATGTGCAACCTAGAGTATGATCAACCATGTGATCGGGAGACATGTTCAAATATGTCTCAGTTTTCGTACCCTGGTACTCGGGTGCAACATTCCAGACGCTTTACTAACACCCTCCCGACTTGGAGAGTCAGTCCCTTTAACCTCCTGTTTGGCCCAGTTTGCAATTTCTGCGGAAGATGAACAGGAATAGCGAGAACCAATGAGAGACTAGCTGGAGGTGTCTGGACGGGCAAATTTAACTCTCATTTCCCACCAGGAAGAGGAATTAACCAAAGGCTCAGCGTGCCGTGCCGGAACCAGATTAGGGCCTGAAGCCATCCTGCGGTGTTGCGGCCAGCTCAAAAGAAAGCGAGTTGAAGAAAGGAGCTCAGGGGCACTGTAATTCACAAACCTGCAGAGTTATAAATGACAGCTATCGTCCAAAAATATACTGAAGTAAGGCTGCCAAGAGGACTTGAAAGCGGGGCAGAATTGCAGGAAACCGATTTCAGGAGATAGACTGGAATTGCATTGAAAGCATAGGAAAAGAGGCAGAACGTCCACAATGATGCACTTGGCCAAAAAGGGCGTATGCGTTTTTTCCTGAATATATTCAGGAAGAAATGCATACGCCCTTTTTGGCCAACCAAGCAAGCTTGCAAAGGAAATCTGCACTACAATGAAGTCTCACTTCCCCCCGGTCAAAAGGGCCATCTTAAAAAAGTGTAAAATCCAGAAAGACAGGACAGGCCATGGAGAACTGGGAGCCTTGTTATGCTGATGGGCGGGATGTAAATTGCCAACAGACACTCGGGAGAAGTGTATGGTGTTTCCTGAAACATCTAAAAAACAAAGCAACAGAGCCTAGGGCACTTCCACTTATGGTCCTATAGCTTAGGGAAATTAAAATCAAAAAGACACAGCCACCCCAAAGTTTGGGACGCCTCTGTTTACAAGAACCTCGTTTACAGTACAAGTTCAACATCGCAGAAAGTGAAAAATGGATAAAGAAGTTGTGGTATTTACTTACAAAGCAATATCACTCAGCAATGAAATCTATGTCATCAGGCCCTTAGCAGCACAATGAGTGGATTCAGGTATGATGATTCTAACTGAAATAAGTCACACAGAAAAAGAAACATCATAAGATATCAGTAATACACGGAATGTAAACTTGGCTACACAGGAACTGAATTCCAGAACAGAACAGGGTCTCAAATTTAGAAAACCAACTTATGCTTGCTTAAGGGTAAAGGTGAGTTGGGGTGCTGCATAAAACCAGAGATTGAAATGAGCACAGATAAAGTTCCTTAAGCCAAATATGGAATAGACAAGAGCTACTCCTTGCTCAACGAAATGGACTCAACACCGCATATTAAACGCCTAAGAATGTACCTGACTAGTAAGTATCTTAAAACCTATGGATTGCTATGTCTCCGAAAGAGAATCAAGCATGTGTACAGGGGCATAAACGCAGCAGTGATAGGATTGGAGAGGTTCGGTGAGCAAATGAAGACCCTTTGAAGTCATATTGCATGGTACCCATTCCACGGGTTTCAACTACCCAGGTTTAAGGTATTCTTCCTTCAGCTAAAACATGCATGTGGAACCTAGAGTATGATCAACCATGTGATCGGGAGACGTGTTCAAATATGTCTCAGTTTTCGTACCCTGGTACTCGGGTGCAACATTCCAGACGCTTTACTAACACCCTCCCGACTTGGAGAGTCAGTCCCTTTAACCTCCTGTTTGGCCCAGTTTGCAATTTCTGCGGAAGATGAACAGGAATAGCGAGAACCAATGAGAGACTAGCTGGAGGTGTCTGGACGGGCAAATTTAACTCTCATTTCCCACCAGGAAGAGGAATTAACCAAAGGCTCAGCGTGCCGTGCCGGAACCAGATTAGGGCCTGAAGCCATCTTGCGGTGTTGCGGCCAGGTCACAAGAAAGCGAGTTGAAGAAAGGAGCTCAGGGGCACTGTAATTCACAAACCTGCAGAGTTATAAATGACAGCTATCGTCCAAAAATATACTGAAGTAAGGCTGCCAAGAGGACTTGAAAGCGGGGCAGAATTGCAGGAAACCGATTTCAGGAGGTAGACTGGAATTGCATTGAAAGCATAGGAAAAGAGGCAGAACGTCCACAATGATGCACTTGGCCAAAAAGGGCGTATGCGTTTTTTCCTGAATATATTCAGGAAAAAACGCATACGCCCTTTTTGGCCAACCAAGCAAGCTTGCAAAGGAAATCTGCACTACAATGAAGTCTCACTTCCCCACGGTCAAAAGGGCCATCTGAAAAAAGTGTAAAATCCAGAAAGGCAGGACAGGCCATGGAGAACTGGGAGCCTTGTTATGCTGATGGGCGGGATGTAAATTGCCAACAGACACTCGGGAGAAGTGTATGGTGTTTCCTGAAACATCTAAAAAACAAAGCAACAGAGCCTAGGGCACTTCCACTTATGGTCCTATAGCTTAGGGAAATTAAAATCAAAAAGACACAGCCACCCCAAAGTTTGGGACGCCTCTGTTTACAAGAACCTCGTTTACAGTACAAGTTCAACATCGCAGAAAGTGAAAAATGGATAAAGAAGTTGTGGTATTTACTTACAAAGCAATATCACTCAGCAATGAAATCTATGTCATCAGGCCCTTAGCAGCACAATGAGTGGATTCAGGTATGATGATTCTAACTGAAATAAGTCACACAGAAAAAGAAACATCATAAGATATCAGTAATACACGGAATTTAAACTTGGCTACACAGGAACTGAATTACAGAACAGAACAGGGTCTCAAATTTAGAAAACCAACTTATGCTTGCTTAAGGGTAAAGGTGAGTTGGGGTGCTGCATAAAACCAGAGATTGAAATGAGCACAGATAAATTTCCTTAAGCCAAATATGGAATAGACAAGAGCTACCTCTTGCTCAACGAAATGGACTCAACACCGCATATTAAATGCCTAAGAATGTACCTGACTAGTAAGTATCTTAAAACCTATGGATTGCTATGTCTCCGAAAGAGAATCAAGCATGTGTACAGGGGCATAAACGCAGCAGTGATAGGATTGGAGAGGTTTGGTGAGCAAATGAAGACCCTTTGAAGTCATATTGCATGGTACCCATTCCACGGGTTTCAACTACCCAGGTTTAAGGTATTCTTCCTTCAGCTAAAACATGCATGTGGAACCTAGAGTCTGATCAACCATGTGATCGGGAGACGTGTTCAAATATGTCTCAGTTTTCGTACCCTGGTACTCGGGTGCAACATTCCAGACGCTTTACTAACACCCTCCTGTCTTGGAGAGTCAGTCCCTTTAACCTCCTGTTTGGCCCAGTTTGCAATTTCTGCGGAAGATGAACAGGAATAGCGAGAACCAATGAGAGACTAGCTGGAGGTGTCTGGTCGGGCAAATTTAACTCTCATTTCCCACCAGGAAGAGGAATTAACCAAAGGCTCAGCGTGCCGTGCCGGAACCAGATTAGGGCCTGAAGCCATCCTGCGGTGTTGCGGCCAGCTCAAAAGAAAGCGAGTTGAAGAAAGGAGCTCAGGGGCACTGTAATTCACAAACCTGCAGAGTTATAAATGACAGCTATCGTCCAAAAATATACTGAAGTAAGGCTGCCAAGAGGACTTGAAAGCGGGGCAGAATTGCAGGAAACCGATTTCAGGAGGTAGACTGGAATTGCATTGAAAGCATAGGAAAAGAGGCAGAACGTCCACAATGATGCACTTGGCCAAAAAGGGCGTATGCGTTTTTTCCTGAATATATTCAGGAAAAAACGCATACGCCCTTTTTGGCCAACCAAGCAAGCTTGCAAAGGAAATCTGCACTACAATGAAGTCTCACTTCCCCCCGGTCAAAAGGGCCATCTGAAAAAAGTGTAAAATCCAGAAAGGCAGGACAGGCCATGGAGAACTGAGAGCCTTGTTATGCTGATGGGCGGGATGTAAATTGCCAACAGACACTCGGGAGAAGTGTATGGTGTTTCCTGAAACATCTAAAAAACAAAGCAACAGAGCCTAGGGCACTTCCACTTATGGTCCTATAGCTTAGGGAAATTAAAATCAAAAAGACACAGCCACCCCAAAGTTTGGGACGCCTCTGTTTACAAGAACCTCATTTACAGTACAAGTTCAACATCGCAGAAAGTGAAAAATGGATAAAGAAGTTGTGGTATTTACTTACAAAGCAATATCACTCAGCAATGAAATCTATGTCATCAGGCCCTTAGCAGCACAATGAGTGGATTCAGGTATGATGATTCTAACTGAAATAAGTCACACAGAAAAAGAAACATCATAAGATATCAGTAATACACGGAATGTAAACTTGGCTACACAGGAACTGAATTCCAGAACAGAACAGGGTCTCAAATTTAGAAAACCAACTTATGCTTGCTTAAGGGTAAAGGTGAGTTGGGGTGCTGCATAAAACCAGAGATTGAAATGAGCACAGATAAAGTTCCTTAAGCCAAATATGGAATAGACAAGAGCTACTCCTTGCTCAACGAAATGGACTCAACACCGCATATTAAATGCCTAAGAATGTACCTGACTAGTAAGTATCTTAAAACCTATGGATTGCTATGTCTCCGAAAGAGAATCAAGCATGTGTACAGGGGCATAAACGCAGCAGTGATAGGATTGGAGAGGTTCGGTGAGCAAATGAAGACCCTTTGAAGTCATATTGCATGGTACCCATTCCACGGGTTTCAACTACCCAGGTTTAAGGTATTCTTCCTTCAGCTAAAACATGCATGTGGAACCTAGAGTCTGATCAACCATGTGATCGGGAGACGTGTTCAAATATGTCTCAGTTTTCGTACCCTGGTACTCGGGTGCAACATTCCAGACGCTTTACTAACACCCTCCCGACTTGGAGAGTCAGTCCCTTTAACCTCCTGTTTGGCCCAGTTTGCAATTTCTGCGGAAGATGAACAGGAATAGCGAGAACCAATGAGAGACTAGCTGGAGGTGTCTGGACGGGCAAATTTAACTCTCATTTCCCACCAGGAAGAGGAATTAACCAAAGGCTCAGCGTGCCGTGCCGGAACCAGATTAGGGCCTGAAGCCATCCTGCGGTGTTGCGGCCAGCTCAAAAGAAAGCGAGTTGAAGAAAGGAGCTCAGGGGCACTGTAATTCACAAACCTGCAGAGTTATAAATGACAGCTATCGTCCAAAAATATACTGAAGTAAGGCTGCCAAGAGGACTTGAAAGCGGGGCAGAATTGCAGGAAACCGATTTCAGGAGGTAGACTGGAATTGCATTGAAAGCATAGGAAAAGAGGCAGAACGTCCACAATGATGCACTTGGCCAAAAAGGGCGTATGCGTTTTTTCCTGAATATATTCAGGAAAAAACGCATACGCCCTTTTTGGCCAACCAAGCAAGCTTGCAAAGGAAATCTGCACTACAATGAAGTCTCACTTCCCCCCGGTCAAAAGGGCCATCTGATAAAAGTGTAAAATCCAGAAAGGCAGGACAGGCCATGGAGAACTGAGAGCCTTGTTATGCTGATGGGCGGGATGTAAATTGCCAACAGACACTCGGGAGAAGTGTATGGTGTTTCCTGAAACATCTAAAAAACAAAGCAACAGAGCCTAGGGCACTTCCACTTATGGTCCTATAGCTTAGGGAAATTAAAATCAAAAAGACACAGCCACCCCAAAGTTTGGGACGCCTCTGTTTACAAGAACCTCGTTTACCGTACAAGTTCAACATCGCAGAAAGTGAAAAATGGATAAAGAAGTTGTGGTATTTACTTACAAAGCAATATCACTCAGCAATGAAATCTATGTCATCAGGCCCTTAGCAGCACAATGAGTGGATTCAGGTATGATGATTCTAACTGAAATAAGTCACACAGAAAAAGAAACATCATAAGATATCAGTAATACACGGAATGTAAACTTGGCTACACAGGAACTGAATTACAGAACAGAACAGGGTCTCAAATTTAGAAAACCAACTTATGCTTGCTTAAGGGGAAAGGTGAGTTGGGGTGCTGCATAAAACCAGAGATTGAAATGAGCACAGATAAAGTTCCTTAAGCCAAATATGGAATAGACAAGAGCTACTCCTTGCTCAACGAAATGGACTCAACACCGCATATTAAATGCCTAAGAATGTACCTGACTAGTAAGTATCTTAAAACCTATGGATTGCTATGTCTCCGAAAGAGAATCAAGCATGTGTACAGGGGCATAAACGCAGCAGTGATAGGATTGGAGAGGTTCGGTGAGCAAATGAAGACCCTTTGAAGTCATATTGCATGGTACCCATTCCACGGGTTTCAACTACCCAGGTTTAAGGTATTCTTCCTTCAGCTAAAACATACATGTGGAACCTAGAGTATGATCAACCATGTGATCGGGAGACGTGTTCAAATATGTCTCAGTTTTCGTACCCTGGTACTCGGGTGCAACATTCCAGACGCTTTACTAACACCCTCCCGACTTGGAGAGTCAGTCCCTTTAACCTCCTGTTTGGCCCAGTTTGCAATTTCTGCGGAAGATGAACAGGAATAGCGAGAACCAATGAGAGACTAGCTGGAGGTGTCTGGACGGGCAAATTTAACTCTCATTTCCCACCAGGAAGAGGAATTAACCAAAGGCTCAGCGTGCCGTGCCGGAACCAGATTAGGGCCTGAAGCCATCCTGCGGTGTTGCGGCCAGCTCAAAAGAAAGCGAGTTGAAGAAAGGAGCTCAGGGGCACTGTAATTCACAAACCTGCAGAGTTATAAATGACAGCTATCGTCCAAAAATATACTGAAGTAAGGCTGCCAAGAGGACTTGAAAGCGGGGCAGAATTGCAGGAAACCGATTTCAGGAGGCAGACTGGAATTGCATTGAAAGCATAGGAAAAGAGGCAGAACGTCCACAATGATGCACTTGGCCAAAAAGGGCGTATGCGTTTTTTCCTGAATATATTCAGGGAAAAACGCATACGCCCTTTTTGGCCAACCAAGCAAGCTTGCAAAGGAAATCTGCACTACAATGAAGTCTCGCTTCCCCCCGGTCAAAAGGGCCATCTGAAAAAAGTGTAAAATCCAGAAAGGCAGGACAGGCCATGGAGAACTGAGAGCCTTGTTATGCTGATGGGCGGGATGTAAATTGCCAACAGACACTCGGGAGAAGTGTATGGTGTTTCCTGAAACATCTAAAAAACAAAGCAACAGAGCCTAGGGCACTTCCACTTATGGTCCTATAGCTTAGGGAAATTAAAATCAAAAAGACACAGCCACCCCAAAGTTTGGGACGCCTCTGTTTACAAGAACCTCATTTACAGTACAAGTTCAACATCGCAGAAAGTGAAAAATGGATAAAGAAGTTGTGGTATTTACTTACAAAGCAATATCACTCAGCAATGAAATCTATGTCATCAGGCCCTTAGCAGCACAATGAGTGGATTCAGGTATGATGATTCTAACTGAAATATGTCACACAGAAAAAGAAACATCATAAGATATCAGTAATACACGGAATGTAAACTTGGCTACACAGGAACTGAATTACAGAACAGAACAGAGTCTCAAATTTAGAAAACAAACTTATGCTTGCTTAAGGGGAAAGGTGAGTTGGGGTGCTGCATAAAACCAGAGATTGAAATGAGCACAGATAAAGTTCCTTAAGCCAAATATGGAATAGACAAGAGCTACTCCTTGCTCAACGAAATGGACTCAACACCGCATATTAAATGCCTAAGAATGTACCTGACTAGTAAGTATCTTAAAACCTATGGATTGCTATGTCTCCGAAAGAGAATCAAGCATGTGTACAGGGGCATAAACGCAGCAGTGATAGGATTGGAGAGGTTCGGTGAGCAAATGAAGACCCTTTGAAGTCATATTGCATGGTACCCATTCCACGGGTTTCAACTACCCAGGTTTAAGGTATTCTTCCTTCAGCTAAAACATGCATGTGGAACCCACAGTATGATCAACCATGTGATCGGGAGACGTGTTCAAATATGTCTCAGTTTTCGTACCCTGGTACTCGGCTGCAACATTCCAGACGCTTTACTAACACCCTCCCGACTTGGAGAGTCAGTCCCTTTAACCTCCTGTTTGGCCCAGTTTGCAATTTCTGCGGAAGATGAACAGGAATAGCGAGAACCAATGAGAGACTAGCTGGAGGTGTCTGGACGGGCAAATTTAACTCTCATTTCCCACCAGGAAGAGGAATTAACCAAAGGCTCAGCGTGCCGTGCCGGAACCAGATTAGGGCCTGAAGCCATCCTGCGGTGTTGCGGCCAGCTCAAAAGAAAGCGAGTTGAAGAAAGGAGCTCAGGGGCACTGTAATTCACAAACCTGCAGAGTTATAAATGACAGCTATCATCCAAAAATATACTGAAGTAAGGCTGCCAAGAGGACTTGAAAGCGGGGCAGAATTGCAGGAAACCGATTTCAGGAGGCAGACTGGAATTGCATTGAAAGCATAGGAAAAGAGGCAGAACGTCCACAATGATGCACTTGGCCAAAAAGGGCGTATGCGTTTTTTCCTGAATATATTCAGGAAAAAACGCATACGCCCTTTTTGGCCAACCAAGCAAGCTTGCAAAGGAAATCTGCACTACAATGAAGTCTCACTTCCCTCCGGTCAAAAGGGCCATCTGAAAAAAGTGTAAAATCCAGAAAGGCAGGACAGGCCATGGAGAACTGGGAGCCTTGTTATGCTGATGGGCGGGATGTAAATTGCCAACAGACACTCGGGAGAAGTGTATGGTGTTTCCTGAAACATCTAAAAAACAAAGCAACAGAGCCTAGGGCACTTCCACTTATGGTCCTATAGCTTAGGGAAATTAAAATAAAAAAGACACAGCCACCCCAAAGTTTGGGACGCCTCTGTTTACAAGAACCTCGTTTACAGTACAAGTTCAACATCGCAGAAAGTGAAAAATGGATAAAGAAGTTGTGGTATTTACTTACAAAGCAATATCACTCAGCAATGAAATCTATGTCATCAGGCCCTTAGCAGCACAATGAGTGGATTCAGGTATGATGATTCTAACTGAAATAAGTCACACAGAAAAAGAACCATCATAAGATATCAGTAATACACGGAATGTAAACTTGGCTACACAGGAACTGAATTCCAAAACAGAACAGGGTCTCAAATTTAGAAAACCAACTTATGCTTGCTTAAGGGGAAAGGTGAGTTGGGGTGCTGCATAAAACCAGAGATTGAAATGAGCACAGATAAAGTTCCTTAAGCCAAATATGGAATAGACAAGAGCTACTCCTTGCTCAACGAAATGGACACAACACCGCATATTAAATGCCTAAGAATGTACCTGACTAGTAAGTATCTTAAAACCTATGGATTGCTATGTCTCCGAAAGAGAATCAAGCATGTGTACAGGGGCATAAACGCAGCAGTGATAGGATTGGAGAGGTTCGGTGAGCAAATGAAGACCCTCTGAAGTCATATTGCATGGTACCCATTCCACGGGTTTCAACTACCCAGGTTTAAGGTATTCTTCCTTCAGCTAAAACATGCATGTGGAACCTAGAGTATGATCAACCATGTGATCGGGAGACGTGTTCAAATATGTCTCAGTTTTTGTACCCTGGTACTCGGGTGCAACATTCCAGACGCTTTACTAACACCCTCCCGACTTGAAGAGTCAGTCCCTTTAACCTCCTGTTTGGCCCAGTTTGCAATTTCTGCGGAAGATGAACAGGAATAGCGAGAACCAATGAGAGACTAGCTGGAGGTGTCTGGACGGGCAAATTTAACTCTCATTTCCCACCAGGAAGAGGAATTAACCAAAGGCTCAGCGTGCCGTGCCGGAACCAGATTAGGGCGTGAAGCCATCCTGCGGTGTTGCGGCCAGGTCACAAGAAAGCGAGTTGAAGAAAGGAGCTCAGGGGCACTGTAATTCACAAACCTGCAGAGTTATAAATGACAGCTATCGTCCAAAAATATACTGAAGTAAGGCTGCCAAGAGGACTTGAAAGCGGGGCAGAATTGCAGGAAACCGATTTCAGGAGGTAGACTGGAATTGCATTGAAAGCATAGGAAAAGAGGCAGAACGTCCACAATGATGCACTTGGCCAAAAAGGGCGTATGCGGTTTTTCCTGAATATATTCAGGAAAAAACGCATACGCCCTTTTTGGCCAACCAAGCAAGCTTGCAAAGGAAATCTGCACTACAATGAAGTCTCACTTCCCCCCGGTCAAAAGGGCCATCTGAAAAAAGTGTAAAATCCAGAAAGGCAGGACAGGCCATGGAGAACTGGGAGCCTTGTTATGCTGATGGGCGGGATGTAAATTGCCAACAGACACTCGGGAGAAGTGTATGGTGTTTCCTGAAACATCTAAAAAACAAAGCAACAGAGCCTAGGGCACTTCCACTTATGGTCCTATAGATTAGGGAAATTAAAATCAAAAAGACACAGCCACCCCAAAGTTTGGGACGCCTCTGTTTACAAGAACCTCGTTTACAGTACAAGTTCAACATCGCAGAAAGTGAAAAATGGATAAAGAAGTTGTGGTATTTACTTACAAAGCAATATCACTCTGCAATGAAATCTATGTCATCAGGCCCTTAGCAGCACAATGAGTGGATTCAGGTATGATGATTCTAACTGAAATAAGTCACACAGAAAAAGAACCATCATAAGATATCAGTAATACACGGAATGTAAACTTGGCTACACAGGAACTGAATTCCAAAACAGAACAGGGTCTCAAATTTAGAAAACCAACTTATGCTTGCTTAAGGGGAAAGGTGAGTTGGGGTGCTGCATAAAACCAGAGATTGAAATGAGCACAGATAAAGTTCCTTAAGCCAAATATGGAATAGACAAGAGCTACTCCTTGCTCAACGAAATGGACACAACACCGCATATTAAATGCCTAAGAATGTACCTGACTAGTAAGTATCTTAAAACCTATGGATTGCTATGTCTCCGAAAGAGAATCAAGCATGTGTACAGGGGCATAAACGCAGCAGTGATAGGATTGGAGAGGTTCGGTGAGCAAATGAAGACCCTCTGAAGTCATATTGCATGGTACCCATTCCACGGGTTTCAACTACCCAGGTTTAAGGTATTCTTCCTTCAGCTAAAACATGCATGTGGAACCTAGAGTATGATCAACCATGTGATCGGGAGACGTGTTCAAATATGTCTCAGTTTTCGTACCCTGGTACTCGGGTGCAACATTCCAGACGCTTTACTAACACCCTCCCGACTTGGAGAGTCAGTCCCTTTAACCTCCTGTTTGGCCCAGTTTGCAATTTCTGCGGAAGATGAACAGGAATAGCGAGAACCAATGAGAGACTAGCTGGAGGTGTCTGGACGGGCAAATTTAACTCTCATTTCCCACCAGGAAGAGGAATTAACCAAAGGCTCAGCGTGCCGTGCCGGAACCAGATTAGGGCCTGAAGCCATCCTGCGGTGTTGCGGCCAGGTCACAAGAAAGCGAGTTGAAGAAAGGAGCTCAGGGGCACTGTAATTCACAAACCTGCAGAGTTATAAATGACAGCTATCGTCCAAAAATATACTGAAGTAAGGCTGCCAAGAGGACTTGAAAGCGGGGCAGAATTGCAGGAAACCGATTTCAGGAGGTAGACTGGAATTGCATTGAAAGCATAGGAAAAGAGGCAGAACGTCCACAATGATGCACTTGGCCAAAAAGGGCGTATGCGTTTTTTCCTGAATATATTCAGGAAAAAACGCATACGCCCTTTTTGGCCAACCAAGCAAGCTTGCAAAGGAAATCTGCACTACAATGAAGTCTCACTTCCCCCCGGTCAAAAGGGCCATCTGAAAAAAGTGTAAAATCCAGAAAGGCAGGACAGGCCATGGAGAACTGGGAGCCTTGTTATGCTGATGGGCGGGATGTAAATTGCCAACAGACACTCGGGAGAAGTGTATGGTGTTTCCTGAAACATCTAAAAAACAAAGCAACAGAGCCTAGGGCACTTCCACTTATGGTCCTATAGATTAGGGAAATTAAAATCAAAAAGACACAGCCACCCCAAAGTTTGGGACGCCTCTGTTTACAAGAACCTCGTTTACAGTACAAGTTCAACATCGCAGAAAGTGAAAAATGGATAAAGAAGTTGTGGTATTTACTTACAAAACAATATCACTCAGCAATGAAATCTATGTCATCAGGCCCTTAGCAGCACAATGAGTGGATTCAGGTATGATGATTCTAACTGAAATAAGTCACACAGAAAAAGAAACATCATAAGATATCAGTAATACACGGAATGTAAACTTGGCTACACAGGAACTGAATTCCAAAACAGAACAGGGTCTCAAATTTAGAAAACCAACTTATGCTTGCTTAAGGGGAAAGGTGAGTTGGGGTGCTGCATAAAACCAGAGATTGAAATGAGCACAGATAAAGTTCCTTAAGCCAAATATGGAATAGACAAGAGCTACTCCTTGCTCAACGAAATGGACACAACACCGCATATTAAACGCCTAAGAATGTACCTGACTAGTAAGTATCTTAAAACCTATGGATTGCTATGTCTCCGAAAGAGAATCAAGCATGTGTACAGGGGCATAAATGCAGCAGTGATAGGATTGGAGAGGTTCGGTGAGCAAATGAAGACCCTCTGAAGTCATATTGCATGGTACCCATTCCACGGGTTTCAACTACCCAGGTTTAAGGTATTCTTCCTTCAGCTAAAACATGCATGTGGAATCTAGAGTATGATCAACCATGTGATCGGGAGACGTGTTCAAATATGTCTCAGTTTTCGTACCCTGGTACTCGGGTGCAACATTCCAGACGCTTTACTAACATCCTCCTGACTTGGAGAGTCAGTCCCTTTAACCTCCTGTTTGGCCCAGTTTGCAATTTCTGCGGAAGATGAACAGGAATAGCGAGAACCAATGAGAGACTAGCTGGAGGTGTCTGGACGGGCAAATTTAACTCTCATTTCCCACCAGGAAGAGGAATTAACCAAAGGCTCAGCGTGCCGTGCCGGAACCAGATTAGGGCCTGAAGCCATCCTGCGGTGTTGCGGCCAGGTCACAAGAAAGCGAGTTGAAGAAAGGAGCTCAGGGGCACTGTAATTCACAAACCTGCAGAGTTATAAATGACAGCTATCGTCCAAAAATATACTGAAGTAAGGCTGCCAAGAGGACTTGAAAGCGGGGCAGAATTGCAGGAAACCGATTTCAGGAGGTAGACTGGAATTGCATTGAAAGCATAGGAAAAGAGGCAGAACGTCCACAATGATGCACTTGGCCAAAAAGGGCGTATGCGTTTTTTCCTGAATATATTCAGGAAAAAACGCATACGCCCTTTTTGGCCAACCAAGCAAGCTTGCAAAGGAAATCTGCACTACAATGAAGTCTCACTTCCCCCCGGTCAAAAGGGCCATCTGAAAAAAGTGTAAAATCCAGAAAGGCAGGACAGGCCATGGAGAACTGGGAGCCTTGTTATGCTGATGGGTGGGATGTAAATTGCCAACAGACACTCGGGAGAAGTGTATGGTGTTTCCTGAAACATCTAAAAAACAAAGAAACAGAGCCTAGGGCACTTCCACTTATGGTCCTATAGATTAGGGAAATTAAAATCAAAAAGACACAGCCACCCCAAAGTTTGGGACGCCTCTGTTTACAAGAAACTCGTTTACAGTACAAGTTCAACATCGCAGAAAGTGAAAAATGGATAAAGAAGTTGTGGTATTTACTTACAAAACAATATCACTCTGCAATGAAATCTATGTCATCAGGCCCTTAGCAGCACAATGAGTGGATTCAGGTATGATGATTCTAACTGAAATAAGTCACACAGAAAAAGAAACATCATAAGATATCAGTAATACACGGAATGTAAACTTGGCTACACAGGAACTGAATTCCAAAACAGAACAGAGTCTCAAATTTAGAAAACCAACTTATGCTTGCTTAAGGGGAAAGGTGAGTTGGGGTGCTGCATAAAACCAGAGATTGAAATGAGCACAGATAAAGTTCCTTAAGCCAAATATGGAATAGACAAGAGCTACTCCTTGCTCAACGAAATGGACACAACACCGCATATTAAACGCCTAAGAATGTACCTGACTAGTAAGTATCTTAAAACCTATGGATTGCTATGTCTCCGAAAGAGAATCAAGCATGTGTACAGGGGCATAAACGCAGCAGTGATAGGATTGGAGAGGTTCGGTGAGCAAATGAAGACCCTCTGAAGTCATATTGCATGGTACCCATTCCACGGGTTTCAACTACCCAGGTTTAAGGTATTCTTCCTTCAGCTAAAACATGCATGTGGAACCTAGAGTCTGATCAACCATGTGATCGGGAGACGTGTTCAAATATGTCTCAGTTTTCGTACCCTGGTACTCGGGTGCAACATTCCAGATGCTTTACTAACACCCTCCTGACTTGGAGAGTCAGTCCCTTTAACCTCCTGTTTGGCCCAGTTTGCAATTTCTGCGGAAAATGAACAGGAATAGCGAGAACCAATGAGAGACTAGCTGGAGGTGTCTGGACGGGCAAATTTAACTCTCATTTCCCACCAGGAAGAGGAATTAACCAAAGGCTCAGCGTGCCGTGCCGGAACCAGATTAGGGCCTGAAGCCATCCTGCGGTGTTGCGGCCAGGTCACAAGAAAGCGAGTTGAAGAAAGGAGCTCAGGGGCACTGTAATTCACAAACCTGCAGAGTTATAAATGACAGCTATCGTCCAAAAGTATACTGAAGTAAGGCTGCCAAGAGGACTTGAAAGCGGGGCAGAATTGCAGGAAACCGATTTCAGGAGGTAGACTGGAATTGCATTGAAAGCATAGGAAAAGAGGCAGAACGTCCACAATGATGCACTTGGCCAAAAAGGGCGTATGCGTTTTTTCCTGAATATATTCAGGAAAAAACGCATACGCCCTTTTTGGCCAACCAAGCAAGCTTGCAAAGGAAATCTGCACTACAATGAAGTCTCACTTCCCTCCGGTCAAAAGGGCCATCTGAAAAAAGTGTAAAATCCAGAAAGGCAGGACAGGCCATGGAGAACTGGGAGCCTTGTTATGCTGATGGGCGGGATGTAAATTGCCAACAGACACTCGGGAGAAGTGTATGGTGTTTCCTGAAACATCTAAAAAACAAAGCAACAGAGCCTAGGGCACTTCCACTTATGGTCCTATAGATTAGGGAAATTAAAATCAAAAAGACACAGGCACCCCAAAGTTTGGGACGCCTCTGTTTACAAGAACCTCGTTTACAGTACAAGTTCAACATCGCAGAAAGTGAAAAATGGATAAAGAAGTTGTGGTATTTACTTACAAAGCAATATCACTCTGCAATGAAATCTATGTCATCAGGCCCTTAGCAGCACAATGAGTGGATTCAGGTATGATGATTCTAACTGAAATAAGTCACACAGAAAAAGAAACATCATAAGATATCAGTAATACACGGAATGTAAACTTGGCTACACAGGAACTGAATTACAAAACAGAACAGGGTCTCAAATTTAGAAAACCAACTTATGCTTGCTGAAGGGGAAAGGTGAGTTGGGGTGCTGCATAAAACCAGAGATTGAAATGAGCACAGATAAAGTTCCTTAAGCCAAATATGGAATAGACAAGAGCTACTCCTTGCTCAACGAAATGGACACAACACCGCATATTAAACGCCTAAGAATGTACCTGACTAGTAAGTATCTTAAAACCTATGGATTGCTATGTCTCCGAAAGAGAATCAAGCATGTGTACAGGGGCATAAACGCAGCAGTGATAGGATTGGAGAGGTTCGGTGAGCAAATGAAGACCCTTTGAAGTCATATTGCATGGTACCCATTTCACGGGTTTCAACTACCCAGGTTTAAGGTATTCTTCCTTCAGCTAAAACATGCATGTGGAACCTAGAGTATGATCAACCATGTGATCGGGAGACGTGTTCAAATATGTCTCAGTTTTCGTACCCTGGTACTCGGGTGCAACATTCCAGACGCTTTACTAACACCCTCCCGACTTGGAGAGTCAGTCCCTTTAACCTCCTGTTTGGCCCAGTTTGCAATTTCTGCGGAAGATGAACAGGAATAGCGAGAACCAATGAGAGACTAGCTGGAGGTGTCTGGACGGGCAAATTTAACTCTCATTTCCCACCAGGAAGAGGAATTAACCAAAGGCTCAGCGTGCCGTGCCGGAACCAGATTGGGGCCTGAAGCCATCCTGCAGTGTTGCGGCCAGCTCAAAAGAAAGCGAGTTGAAGAAAGGAGCTCAGGGGCACTGTAATTCACAAACCTGCAGAGTTATAAATGACAGTATAGTCCAAAAATATACTGAAGTAAGGCTGCCAAGAGGACTTGAAAGCGGGGCAGAATTGCAGGAAACCGATTTCAGGAGGTAGACTGGAATTGCATTGAAAGCATAGGAAAAGAGGCAGAACGTCCACAATGATGCACTTGGCCAAAAAGGGCGTATGCGTTTTTTCCTGAATACATTCAGGAAAAAACGCATACGCCCTTTTTGGCCAACCAAGCAAACTTGCAAATGAAATCTGCACTACAATGAAGTCTCACTTCCCCCCATCAAAAGGGCCATATGAAAAACGTGTAAAATCCAGAAAGGCAGGACAGGCCATGGAGAACTGGGAGCCTTGTTATGCTGATGGGCGGGATGTAAATTGCCAACAGACACTCGGGAGAAGTGTATGGTGTTTCCTGAAACATCTAAAAAACAAAGCAACAGAGCCTAGGGCACTTCCACTTATGGTCCTATAGCTTAGGGAAATTAAAATCAAAAAGACACAGCCACCCCAAAGTTTGGGACGCCTCTGTTTACAAGAACCTCGTTTACCGTACAAGTTCAACATCGCAGAAAGTGAAAAATGGATAAAGAAGTTGTGGTATTTACTTACAAAGCAATATCACTCTGCAATGAAATCTATGTCATCAGGCCCTTAGCAGCACAATGAGTGGATTCAGGTATGATGATTCTAACTGAAATATGTCACACAGAAAAAGAAACATCATAAGATATCACTAATACACGGAATGTAAACTTGGCTACACAGGAACTGAATTACAGAACAGAACAGGGTCTCAAATTTAGAAAACCAACTTATGCTTGCTTAAGGGGAAAGGTGAGTTGGGGTGCTGCATAAAACCAGAGATTGAAATGAGCACAGATAAATTTCCTTAAGCCAAATATGGAATAGACAAGAGCTACTCCTTGCTCAATGAAATGGACTCAACACCGCATATTAAATGCCTAAGAATGTACGTGACTAATAAGTATCTTAAAACCTATGGATTGCTATGTCTCCGAAAGAGAATCAAGCATGTGTACAGGGGCATAAACGCAGCAGTGATAGGATTGGAGAGTTTCGCTGAGCAAATGAAGACCCTTTGAAGTCATATTGCATGGTACCCATTCCATGGGTTTCAACTACCCAGGTTTAAGGTATTCTTCCTTCAGCTAAAACATGCATGTGGAACCTAGAGTATGATCAACCATGTGATCGGGAGACGTGTTCAAATATGTCTCAGTTTTCATACCCTGGTACTCGGGTGCAACATTCCAGACGCTTTACTAACACTCTCCCGACTTGGAGAGTCAGTCCCTTTAACCTCCTGTTTGGCCCAGTTTGCAATTTCTGCGGAAGATGAACAGGAATAGCGAGAACCAATGAGAGACTAGCTGGAGGTGTCTGGACGGGCAAATTTAACTCTCATTTCCCACCAGGGAGAGGAACTAACCAAAGGCTCAGTGTGCCGTGTCGGAACTAGATTAGGGCCTGAAGCCATCCTGCGGTGTTGCGGCCAGGTCACAAGAAAGCGAGTTGAAGAAAGGAGCTCAGGGGCAGTGTAATTCACAAACCTGCAGAGTTATAAATGACAGCTATCGTCCAAAAATATACTGAAGTAAGGCTGCCAAGAGGACTTGAAAGCGGGGCAGAATTGCAGGAAACCGATTTCAGGAGGTAGACTGGAATTGCATTGAAAGCATAGGAAAAGAGGCAGAACGTCCACAATGATGCACTTGGCCAAAAAGGGCGTATGCGTTTTTTCCTGAATACATTCAGGAAAAAACGCATACGCCCTTTTTGGCCAACCAAGCAAACTTGCAAATGAAATCTGCACTACAATGAAGTCTCACTTCCCCCCGTCAAAAGGGCCATATGAAAAACGTGTAAAATCCAGAAAGGCAGGACAGGCCATGGAGAACTGGGAGCCTTGTTATGCTGATGGGCGGGATGTAAATTGCCAACAGACACTCGGGAGAAGTGTATGGTGTTTCCTGAAACATCTAAAAAACAAAGCAACAGAGCCTAGGGCACTTCCACTTATGGTCCTATAGCTTAGGGAAATTAAAATCAAAAAGACACAGCCACCCCAAAGTTTGGGACGCCTCTGTTTACAAGAACCTCGTTTACCGTACAAGTTCAACATCGCAGAAAGTGAAAAATGGATAAAGAAGTTGTGGTATTTACTTACAAAGCAATATCACTCAGCAATGAAATCTATGTCA
This sequence comes from Pseudorca crassidens, assembly GCF_039906515.1. Lineage (NCBI taxonomy): Eukaryota > Metazoa > Chordata > Mammalia > Artiodactyla > Delphinidae > Pseudorca > Pseudorca crassidens. The sequence continues at coordinate 445,450 of NW_027136050.1, read as the reverse complement.
TCAGGCCCTTAGCAGCACAATGAGTGGATTCAGGTATGATGATTCTAACTGAAATATGTCACACAGAAAAAGAAACATCATAAGATATCACTAATACACGGAATGTAAACTTGGCTACACAGGAACTGAATTACAGAACAGAACAGGGTCTCAAATTTAGAAAACCAACTTATGCTTGCTTAAGGGGAAAGGTGAGTTGGGGTGCTGCATAAAACCAGAGATTGAAATGAGCACAGATAAATTTCCTTAAGCCAAATATGGAATAGACAAGAGCTACTCCTTGCTCAATGAAATGGACTCAACACCGCATATTAAATGCCTAAGAATGTACGTGACTAATAAGTATCTTAAAACCTATGGATTGCTATGTCTCCGAAAGAGAATCAAGCATGTGTACAGGGGCATAAACGCAGCAGTGATAGGATTGGAGAGTTTCGCTGAGCAAATGAAGACCCTTTGAAGTCATATTGCATGGTACCCATAACATGGGTTTCAACTACCCAGGTTTAAGGTATTCTTCCTTCAGCTAAAACATGCATGTGGAACCTAGAGTATGATCAACCATGTGATCGGGAGACGTGTTCAAATATGTCTCAGTTTTCATACCCTGGTACTCGGGTGCAACATTCCAGACGCTTTACTAACACTCTCCCGACTTGGAGAGTCAGTCCCTTTAACCTCCTGTTTGGCCCAGTTTGCAATTTCTGCGGAAGATGAACAGGAATAGCGAGAACCAATGAGAGACTAGCTGGAGGTGTCTGGACGGGCAAATTTAACTCTCATTTCCCACCAGGGAGAGGAACTAACCAAAGGCTCAGTGTGCCGTGCCGGAACTAGATTAGGGCCTGAAGCCATCCTGCGTTGTTGCGGCCAGGTCACAAGAAAGCGAGTTGAAGAAAGGAGCTCAGGGGCAGTGTAATTCACAAACCTGCAGAGTTATAAATGACAGCTATCGTCCAAAAATATACTGAAGTAAGGCTGCCAAGAGGACTTGAAAGCGGGGCAGAATTGCAGGAAACTGATTTCAGGAGGTAGACTGGAATTGCATTGAAAGCATAGGAAAAGAGGCAGAACGTCCACAATGATGCACTTCGCCAAAAAGGGCGTATGCGTTTTTTCCTGAATACATTCAGGAAAAAACGCATACGCCCTTTTTGGCCAACCAAGCAAACTTGCAAATGATATCTGCACTACAATGAAGTCTCACTTCCCCCCGGTCAAAAGGGCCATCTGAAAAACGTGTAAAATCCAGAAAGGCAGGACAGGCCATGGAGAACTGGGAGCCTTGTTATGCTGATGGGCGGGATGTAAATTGCCAACAGACACTCGGGAGAAGTGTATGGTGTTTCCTGAAACATCTAAAAAACAAAGCAACAGAGCCTAGGGCACTTCCACTTATGGTCCTATAGCTTAGGGAAATTAAAATCAAAAAGACACAGCCACCCCAAAGTTTGGGACGCCTCTGTTTACAAGAACCTCGTTTACCGTACAAGTTCAATATCACAGAAAGTGAAAAATGGATAAAAAACTTGTGGTACTTACGTACAATGCAGTATCACTCAGCAATGAAATCTATGTCATCAGGCCCGTAGCAGCATAATGAGTGGATTCAGGTACGATGATTCTAACTGAAATAAGTCACACAGAAAAAGAAACATCATAAGATATCACTAATACACGGAATGTAAACTTGGCTACACAGGAACTGAATTCCAAAACAGAACAGGGTCTCAAATTTAGAAAACCAACTTATGCTTGCTTAAGGGGAAAGGTGAGTTGGGGTGCTGCATAAAACCAGAGATTGAAATGAGCACAGATAAAGTTCCTTAAGCCAAATATGGAATAGACAAGAGCTACTCCTTGCTCAACGAAACGGACTCAACACCCCATATTAAACGCCTAAGAATGTACCTGACTAGTAAGTACCTTAAATCCTAGGTATTGCTATGTCTCCAAAAGAGAATCAAGCGTGTGTACAGGGGTATAAACGCAGCAGTGATAAGATTGGAGAGGTTCGGTGAGCAAATGAAGACACTTTGAAGTCATATTGCATGGTACCCCTTCCACGGGTCTCAACTCTCCAGGTTTAAGGTATTCTTCCTTTTGCTAAAACATGCATGTGGAACCCACAGTATGATCAACCGTGTGAACGGGAGACATGTTCAAATATGTCTCAGGTTTCCTCCCCTGGTACTCGGGTGCAACATTCCAGACGCTTCACTAACACTCTCCCCCCTTGGAGAGTCAGCACCTTTAACCTCCTGTTTGGCCCAGTTTGCAATTTCTGTGGAAGATGAACAGGAATAGGGAGAACCAATGAGAGACTAGCTGGAGGTGTCTGGACGGGCAAATTTAACTCTCATTTCCCACCAGGAAGAGGAAATAACCAAAGGCTCAGCGTGCCGTGCCGGAACCAGATTAGGGCCTGAAGCCATCCTGCGGTGTTGCGGCCAGCTCAAAAGAAAGCGAGTTGAAGAAAGGAGCTCAGGGGCACTGTAATTCACAAACCTGCAGAGTTATAAATGACAGCTATCGTCCAAAAATATACTGAAGTAAGGCTGCCAAGAGGACTTGAAAGCGGGGCAGAATTGCAGGAAACCGATTTCAGGAGGTAGACTGGAATTGCATTGAAAGCATAGGAAAAGAGGCAGAACGTCCACAATGATGCACTTGGCCAAAAAGGGCGTATGCGTTTTTTCCTGAATACATTCAGGAAAAAACGCATACGCCCTTTTTGGCCAACCAAGCAAACTTGCAAATGAAATCTGCACTACAATGAAGTCTCACTTCCCCCCGTCAAAAGGGCCATATGAAAAACGTGTAAAATCCAGAAAGGCAGGACAGGCCATGGAGAACTGGGAGCCTTGTTATGCTGATGGGCGGGATGTAAATTGCCAACAGACACTCGGGAGAAGTGTATGGTGTTTCCTGAAACATCTAAAAAACAAAGCAACAGAGCCTAGGGCACTTCCACTTATGGTCCTATAGCTTAGGGAAATTAAAATCAAAAAGACACAGCCACCCCAAAGTTTGGGACGCCTCTGTTTACAAGAACCTCGTTTACCGTACAAGTTCAACATCGCAGAAAGTGAAAAATGGATAAAGAAGTTGTGGTATTTACTTACAAAGCAATATCACTCAGCAATGAAATCTATGTCATCAGGCCCTTAGCAGCACAATGAGTGGATTCAGGTATGATGATTCTAACTGAAATATGTCACACAGAAAAAGAAACATCATAAGATATCACTAATACACGGAATGTAAACTTGGCTACACAGGAACTGAATTACAGAACAGAACAGGGTCTCAAATTTAGAAAACCAACTTATGCTTGCTTAAGGGGAAAGGTGAGTTGGGGTGCTGCATAAAACCAGAGATTGAAATGAGCACAGATAAATTTCCTTAAGCCAAATATGGAATAGACAAGAGCTACTCCTTGCTCAATGAAATGGACTCAACACCGCATATTAAATGCCTAAGAATGTACGTGACTAATAAGTATCTTAAAACCTATGGATTGCTATGTCTCCGAAAGAGAATCAAGCATGTGTACAGGGGCATAAACGCAGCAGTGATAGGATTGGAGAGTTTCGCTGAGCAAATGAAGACCCTTTGAAGTCATATTGCATGGTACCCATAACATGGGTTTCAACTACCCAGGTTTAAGGTATTCTTCCTTCAGCTAAAACATGCATGTGGAACCTAGAGTATGATCAACCATGTGATCGGGAGACGTGTTCAAATATGTCTCAGTTTTCATACCCTGGTACTCGGGTGCAACATTCCAGACGCTTTACTAACACTCTCCCGACTTGGAGAGTCAGTCCCTTTAACCTCCTGTTTGGCCCAGTTTGCAATTTCTGCGGAAGATGAACAGGAATAGCGAGAACCAATGAGAGACTAGCTGGAGGTGTCTGGACGGGCAAATTTAACTCTCATTTCCCACCAGGGAGAGGAACTAACCAAAGGCTCAGTGTGCCGTGCCGGAACTAGATTAGGGCCTGAAGCCATCCTGCGTTGTTGCGGCCAGGTCACAAGAAAGCGAGTTGAAGAAAGGAGCTCAGGGGCAGTGTAATTCACAAACCTGCAGAGTTATAAATGACAGCTATCGTCCAAAAATATACTGAAGTAAGGCTGCCAAGAGGACTTGAAAGCGGGGCAGAATTGCAGGAAACTGATTTCAGGAGGTAGACTGGAATTGCATTGAAAGCATAGGAAAAGAGGCAGAACGTCCACAATGATGCACTTCGCCAAAAAGGGCGTATGCGTTTTTTCCTGAATACATTCAGGAAAAAACGCATACGCCCTTTTTGGCCAACCAAGCAAACTTGCAAATGATATCTGCACTACAATGAAGTCTCACTTCCCCCCGGTCAAAAGGGCCATCTGAAAAACGTGTAAAATCCAGAAAGGCAGGACAGGCCATGGAGAACTGGGAGCCTTGTTATGCTGATGGGCGGGATGTAAATTGCCAACAGACACTCGGGAGAAGTGTATGGTGTTTCCTGAAACATCTAAAAAACAAAGCAACAGAGCCTAGGGCACTTCCACTTATGGTCCTATAGCTTAGGGAAATTAAAATCAAAAAGACACAGCCACCCCAAAGTTTGGGACGCCTCTGTTTACAAGAACCTCGTTTACCGTACAAGTTCAACATCGCAGAAAGTGAAAAATGGATAAAGAAGTTGTGGTATTTACTTACAATGCAGTATCACTCAGCAATGAAATCTATGTCATCAGGCCCGTAGCAGCATAATGAGTGGATTCAGGTACGATGATTCTAACTGAAATAAGTCACACAGAAAAAGAAACATCATAAGATATCACTAATACACGGAATGTAAACTTGGCTACACAGGAACTGAATTCCAAAACAGAACAGGGTCTCAAATTTAGAAAACCAACTTATGCTTGCTTAAGGGGAAAGGTGAGTTGGGGTGCTGCATAAAACCAGAGATTGAAATGAGCACAGATAAAGTTCCTTAAGCCAAATATGGAATAGACAAGAGCTACTCCTTGCTCAACGAAACGGACTCAACACCCCATATTAAACGCCTAAGAATGTACCTGACTAGTAAGTACCTTAAATCCTAGGTATTGCTATGTCTCCAAAAGAGAATCAAGCGTGTGTACAGGGGTATAAACGCAGCAGTGATAAGATTGGAGAGGTTCGGTGAGCAAATGAAGACACTTTGAAGTCATATTGCATGGTACCCCTTCCACGGGTCTCAACTCTCCAGGTTTAAGGTATTCTTCCTTCAGCTAAAACATGCATGTGGAACCCACAGTATGATCAACCGTGTGAACGGGAGACATGTTCAAATATGTCTCAGGTTTCCTCCCCTGGTACTCGGGTGCAACATTCCAGACGCTTCACTAACACTCTCCCCCCTTGGAGAGTCAGCACCTTTAACCTCCTGTTTGGCCCAGTTTGCAATTTCTGTGGAAGATGAACAGGAATAGGGAGAACCAATGAGAGACTAGCTGGAGGTGTCTGGACGGGCAAATTTAACTCTCATTTCCCACCAGGAAGAGGAAATAACCAAAGGCTCAGCGTGCCGTGCCGGAACCAGATTAGGGCCTGAAGCCATCCTGCGGTGTTGCGGCCAGCTCAAAAGAAAGCGAGTTGAAGAAAGGAGCTCAGGGGCACTGTAATTCACAAACCTGCAGAGTTATAAATGACAGCTATCGTCCAAAAATATACTGAAGTAAGGCTGCCAAGAGGACTTGAAAGCGGGGCAGAATTGCAGGAAACCGATTTCAGGAGGTAGACTGGAATTGCATTGAAAGCATAGGAAAAGAGGCAGAACGTCCACAATGATGCACTTGGCCAAAAAGGGCGTATGCGTTTTTTCCTGAATACATTCAGGAAAAAACGCATACGCCCTTTTTGGCCAACCAAGCAAACTTGCAAATGAAATCTGCACTACAATGAAGTCTCACTTCCCCCCGTCAAAAGGGCCATATGAAAAACGTGTAAAATCCAGAAAGGCAGGACAGGCCATGGAGAACTGGGAGCCTTGTTATGCTGATGGGCGGGATGTAAATTGCCAACAGACACTCGGGAGAAGTGTATGGTGTTTCCTGAAACATCTAAAAAACAAAGCAACAGAGCCTAGGGCACTTCCACTTATGGTCCTATAGCTTAGGGAAATTAAAATCAAAAAGACACAGCCACCCCAAAGTTTGGGACGCCTCTGTTTACAAGAACCTCGTTTACCGTACAAGTTCAACATCGCAGAAAGTGAAAAATGGATAAAGAAGTTGTGGTATTTACTTACAAAGCAATATCACTCAGCAATGAAATCTATGTCATCAGGCCCTTAGCAGCACAATGAGTGGATTCAGGTATGATGATTCTAACTGAAATATGTCACACAGAAAAAGAAACATCATAAGATATCACTAATACACGGAATGTAAACTTGGCTACACAGGAACTGAATTACAGAACAGAACAGGGTCTCAAATTTAGAAAACCAACTTATGCTTGCTTAAGGGGAAAGGTGAGTTGGGGTGCTGCATAAAACCAGAGATTGAAATGAGCACAGATAAATTTCCTTAAGCCAAATATGGAATAGACAAGAGCTACTCCTTGCTCAATGAAATGGACTCAACACCGCATATTAAATGCCTAAGAATGTACGTGACTAATAAGTATCTTAAAACCTATGGATTGCTATGTCTCCGAAAGAGAATCAAGCATGTGTACAGGGGCATAAACGCAGCAGTGATAGGATTGGAGAGTTTCGCTGAGCAAATGAAGACCCTTTGAAGTCATATTGCATGGTACCCATTCCATGGGTTTCAACTACCCAGGTTTAAGGTATTCTTCCTTCAGCTAAAACATGCATGTGGAACCTAGAGTATGATCAACCATGTGATCGGGAGACGTGTTCAAATATGTCTCAGTTTTCATACCCTGGTACTCGGGTGCAACATTCCAGACGCTTTACTAACACTCTCCCGACTTGGAGAGTCAGTCCCTTTAACCTCCTGTTTGGCCCAGTTTGCAATTTCTGCGGAAGATGAACAGGAATAGCGAGAACCAATGAGAGACTAGCTGGAGGTGTCTGGACGGGCAAATTTAACTCTCATTTCCCACCAGGGAGAGGAACTAACCAAAGGCTCAGTGTGCCGTGCCGGAAATAGATTAGGGCCTGAAGCCATCCTGCGTTGTTGCGGCCAGGTCACAAGAAAGCGAGTTGAAGAAAGGAGCTCAGGGGCAGTGTAATTCACAAACCTGCAGAGTTATAAATGACAGCTATCGTCCAAAAATATACTGAAGTAAGGCTGCCAAGAGGACTTGAAAGCGGGGCAGAATTGCAGGAAACTGATTTCAGGAGGTAGACTGGAATTGCATTGAAAGCATAGGAAAAGAGGCAGAACGTCCACAATGATGCACTTCGCCAAAAAGGGCGTATGCGTTTTTTCCTGAATACATTCAGGAAAAAACGCATACGCCCTTTTTGGCCAACCAAGCAAACTTGCAAATGATATCTGCACTACAATGAAGTCTCACTTCCCCCCGGTCAAAAGGGCCATCTGAAAAACGTGTAAAATCCAGAAAGGCAGGACAGGCCATGGAGAACTGGGAGCCTTGTTATGCTGATGGGCGGGATGTAAATTGCCAACAGACACTCGGGAGAAGTGTATGGTGTTTCCTGAAACATCTAAAAAACAAAGCAACAGAGCCTAGGGCACTTCCACTTATGGTCCTATAGCTTAGGGAAATTAAAATCAAAAAGACACAGCCACCCCAAAGTTTGGGACGCCTCTGTTTACAAGAACCTCGTTTACAGTACAAGTTCAACATCGCAGAAAGTGAAAAATGGATAAAGAAGTTGTGGTATTTACTTACAAAGCAATATCACTCAGCAATGAAATCTATGTCATCAGGCCCTTAGCAGCACAATGAGTGGATTCAGGTATGATGATTCTAACTGAAATATGTCACACAGAAAAAGAAACATCATAAGATATCAGTAATACACGGAATGTAAACTTGGCTACACAGGAACTGAATTACAGAACAGAACAGGGTCTCAAATTTAGAAAACCAACTTATGCTTGCTTAAGGGTAAAGGTGAGTTGGGGTGCTGCATAAAACCAGAGATTGAAATGAGCACAGATAAAGTTCCTTAAGCCAAATATGGAATAGACAAGAGCTACTCCTTGCTCAACGAAATGGACTCAACACCGCATATTAAACGCCTAAGAATGTACCTGACTAGTAAGTATCTTAAAACCTATGGATTGCTATGTCTCCAAAAGAGAATCAAGCGTGTGTACAGGGGCATAAACGCAGCAGTGATAGGATTGGAGAGGTTCGGTGAGCAAATGAAGACCCTTTGAATTCATATTGCATGGTACCCATTCCACGGGTCTCAACTCTCCAGGTTTAAGGGATTCTTCCTTCAGCTAAAACATGCATGTGGAACCCAGAGTATGATCAACCATGTGAACGGGAGACATGTTCAAATATGTCTCAGTTTTCCTCCCCTGGTACTCGGGTGCAACATTCCAGACGCTTTACTAACACTCTCCCCACTTGGAGAGTCAGCGCCTTTAACCTCCTGTTTGGCCCAGTTTGCAATTTCTGCGGAAGATGAACAGGAATAGCGAGAACCAATCAGAGACTAGCTGGAGGTGTCTGGACGGGAAAATTTTACTCTCATTTCCCACCAGGAAGAGGAAATAACCAAAGGCTCAGCGTGCCCTGCCGGAACCAGATTAGGGCCTGAAGCCATCCTGCGGTGTTGCGGCCAGCTCAAAAGAAAGCGAGTTGATGAAAGGAGTTCAGGGGCACTGTAATTCACAAACCTGCAGAGTTATAAATGACAGCTATCGTCCAAAAATATACTGAAGTAAGGCTGCCAAGAGGACTTGAAAGCGGGGCAGAATTGCAGGAAACCGATTTCAGGAGGTAGACTGGAATTGCATTGAAAGCATAGGAAAAGAGGCAGAACGTCCACAATGATGCACTTGGCCGAAAAGGGCGTATGCGTTTTTTCCTGAATATATTCAGGAAAAAACGCATTCGCCCTTTTTGGCCAACCAAGCAAGCTTGCAAAGGAAATCTGCACTACAATGAAGTCTCACTTCCCCCCGGTCAAAAGGGCCATCTGAAAAACGTGTAAAATCCAGAAAGGCAGGACAGGCCATGGAGAACTGGGAGCCTTGTTATGCTGATGGGCGGGATGTAAATTGCCAACAGACACTCGGGAGAAGTGTATGGTGTTTCCTGAAACATCTAAAAAACAAAGCAACAGAGCCTAGGGCACTTCCACTTATGGTCCTATAGCTTAGGGAAATTAAAATCAAAAAGACACAGCCACCCCAAAGTTTGGGACGCCTCTGTTTACAAGAACCTCGTTTACCGTACAAGTTCAATATCACAGAAAGTGAAAAATGGATAAAGAACTTGTGGTACTTACGTACAATGCAGTATCACTCAGCAATGAAATCTATGTCATCAGGCCCGTAGCAGCATAATGAGTGGATTCAGGTACGATGATTCTAACTGAAATAAGTCACACAGAAAAAGAAACATCATAAGATATCACTAATACACGGAATGTAAACTTGGCTACACAGGAACTGAATTCCAAAACAGAACAGGGTCTCAAATTTAGAAAACAAACTTATGCTTGCTTAAGGGGAAAGGTGAGTTGGGGTGCTGCATAAAACCAGAGATTGAAATGAGCACAGATAAAGTTCCTTAAGCCAAATATGGAATAGACAAGAGCTACTCCTTGCTCAACGAAACGGACTCAACACCCCATATTAAACGCCTAAGAATGTACCTGACTAGTAAGTACCTTAAATCCTAGGTATTGCTATGTCTCCAAAAGAGAATCAAGCGTGTGTACAGGGGTATAAACGCAGCAGTGATAGGATTGGAGAGGTTCGGTGAGCAAATGAAGACACTTTGAAGTCATATTGCATGGTACCCCATCCACGGGTCTCAACTCTCCAGGTTTAAGGTATTCTTCCTTCAGCTAAAACATGCATGTGGAACCCACAGTATGATCAACCGTGTGAACGGGAGACATGTTCAAATATGTCTCAGTTTTCCTCCCCTGGTACTCGGGTGCAACATTCCAGACGCTTTACTAACACTCTCCCCACTTGGAGAGTCAGCGCCTTTAACCTCCTGTTTGGCCCAGTTTGCAATTTCTGCGGAAGATGAACAGGAATAGCGAGAACCAATCAGAGACTAGCTGGAGGTGTCTGGACGGGAAAATTTTACTCTCATTTCCCACCAGGAAGAGGAAATAACCAAAGGCTCAGCGTGCCGTGCCGGAACCAGATTAGGGCCTGAAGCCATCCTGCGGTGTTGCGGCCAGCTCAAAAGAAAGCGAGTTGATGAAAGGAGTTCAGGGGCACTGTAATTCACAAACCTGCAGAGTTATAAATGACAGCTATCGTCCAAAAATATACTGAAGTAAGGCTGCCAAGAGGACTTGAAAGCGGGGCAGAATTGCAGGAAACCGATTTCAGGAGGTAGACTGGAATTGCATTGAAAGCATAGGAAAAGAGGCAGAACGTCCACAATGATGCACTTGGCCGAAAAGGGCGTATGCGTTTTTTCCTGAATATATTCAGGAAAAAACGCATTCGCCCTTTTTGGCCAACCAAGCAAGCTTGCAAAGGAAATCTGCACTACAATGAAGTCTCACTTCCCCCCGGTCAAAAGGGCCATCTGAAAAACGTGTAAAATCCAGAAAGGCAGGACAGGCCATGGAGAACTGGGAGCCTTGTTATGCTGATGGGCGGGATGTAAATTGCCAACAGACACTCGGGAGAAGTGTATGGTGTTTCCTGAAACATCTAAAAAACAAAGCAACAGAGCCTAGGGCACTTCCACTTATGGTCCTATAGCTTAGGGAAATTAAAATCAAAAAGACACAGCCACCCCAAAGTTTGGGACGCCTCTGTTTACAAGAACCTCGTTTACCGTACAAGTTCAATATCACAGAAAGTGAAAAATGGATAAAGAACTTGTGGTACTTACGTACAATGCAGTATCACTCAGCAATGAAATCTATGTCATCAGGCCCGTAGCAGCATAATGAGTGGATTCAGGTACGATGATTCTAACTGAAATAAGTCACACAGAAAAAGAAACATCATAAGATATCACTAATACACGGAATGTAAACTTGGCTACACAGGAACTGAATTCCAAAACAGAACAGGGTCTCAAATTTAGAAAACAAACTTATGCTTGCTTAAGGGGAAAGGTGAGTTGGGGTGCTGCATAAAACCAGAGATTGAAATGAGCACAGATAAAGTTCCTTAAGCCAAATATGGAATAGACAAGAGCTACTCCTTGCTCAACGAAACGGACTCAACACCCCATATTAAACGCCTAAGAATGTACCTGACTAGTAAGTACCTTAAATCCTAGGTATTGCTATGTCTCCAAAAGAGAATCAAGCGTGTGTACAGGGGTATAAACGCAGCAGTGATAGGATTGGAGAGGTTCGGTGAGCAAATGAAGACACTTTGAAGTCATATTGCATGGTACCCCATCCACGGGTCTCAACTCTCCAGGTTTAAGGTATTCTTCCTTCAGCTAAAACATGCATGTGGAACCCACAGTATGATCAACCGTGTGAACGGGAGACATGTTCAAATATGTCTCAGGTTTCCTCCCCTGGTACTCGGGTGCAACATTCCAGACGCTTCACTAACACTCTCCCCCCTTGGAGAGTCAGCACCTTTAACCTCCTGTTTGGCCCAGTTTTCAATTTCTGTGGAAGATGAACAGGAATAGGGAGAACCAATGAGAGACTAGCTGGAGGTGTCTGGACGGGCAAATTTAACTCTCATTTCCCACCAGGAAGAGGAAATAACCAAAGGCTCAGCGTGCCATGCCGGAACCAGATTAGGGCCTGAAGCCATCCTGCGGTGTTGCGGCCAGCTCAAAAGAAAGCGAGTTGAAGTAAGGAGCTCAGGGGCACTGTAATTCACAAACCTGCAGAGTTATAAATGACAGCTATCGTCCAAAAATATACTGAAGTAAGGCTGCCAAGAGGACTTGAAAGCGGGGCAGAATTGCAGGAAACCGATTTCAGGAGGTAGACTGGAATTGCATTGAAAGCATAGGAAAAGAGGCAGAACGTCCACAATGATGCACTTGGCCAAAAAGGGCGTATGCATTTTTTCCTGAATATATTCAGGAAAAAACGCATACGCCCTTTTTGGTCAACCAAGCAAGCTTGCAAAGGAAATCTGCACTACAATGAAGTCTCACTTCCCCCCGATCAAAAGGGCCATCTGAAAAAAGTGTAAAATCTAGAAAGGCAGGACAGGCCATGGAGAACTGGGAGCCTTGTTATGCTGATGGGCAGGATGTAAATTGCCAACAGACACTCGCGAGAAGTGTATGGTGTTTCTTGAAACATCTAAAACACAAAGCAACAGAGCCTAGGGCACTTCCACTTATGGTCCTATAGCTTAAGGAAATTAAAATCAAAAAGACACAGCCACCCCAAAGTTTGGGACGCCTCTGTTTACAAGAACCTCGTTTACAGTACAAGTACAACATCGCAGACAGTGAAAAATGGATAAAGAAGTTGTGGTATTTACTTACAAAGCAATATCACTCAGCAATGCAATCTACGTCATCAGGCCCATAGCAGCATAATGAGTGGATTCAGGTACGATGATTCTAACTGAAATAAGTCACACCGAAAAAGAAACATCATAAGATATCTGTAATACACGGAATGTAAACTTGGCTACACAGGAACTGAATTCCAAAGCAGAACAGGGTCTCAAATTTAGAAAACCAACTTATGCTTGCTTAAGGGGAAAGGTGAGTTGGGGTGCTGCATAAAACCAGAGATTGAAATGAGCACAGATAAAGTTCCTTAAGCCAAATATGGAATAGACAAGAGCTACTCCTTGCTCAACGAAATGGACTCAACACCGCATATTAAACGCCTAAGAATGTACCTGACTAGTAAGTATCTTAAAACCTATGGATTGCTATGTCTCCAAAAGAGAATCAAGCGTGTGTACAGGGGCATAAACGCAGCAGTGATAGGATTGGAGAGGTTCGGTGAGCAAATGAAGACCCTTTGAAGTCATATTGCATGGTACCCATTACACGGATCTCAACTCTCCAGGTTTAAGGTATTCTTCCTTCAGCTAAAACATGCATGTGGAACCCAGAGTATGATCAACCGTGTGAACGGGAGACGTGTTCAAATATGTCTCAGTTTTTGTACCCTGCTACTCGGGTGCAACATTCCAGACGCTTTACTAACACTCTCCCTACTTGGAGAGTCAGTCCCTTTAACCTCCTGTTTGGCCCAGTTTGCAATTTCTGCGGAAGATGCACAGGAATAGCGAGAACCAATGAGAGACTAGCTGGAGGTGTCTGGACGGGCAAATTTAACTCTCATTTCCCACCAGGAAGTGGAATTAACCAAAGGCTCAGCGTGCCGTGCCGGAACCAGATTAATTCCTGAAGCCATCCTGCGGTGTTGCGGCCAGGTCACAAGAAAGCGAGTTGAAGAAAGGAGCTCAGGGGCACTGTAATTCACAAACCTGCAGAGTTATAAATGACAGCTATCGTCCAAAAATATACTGAAGTAAGGCTGCCAAGAGGACTTGAAAGCGGGGCAGAATTGCAGGAAACCGATTTCAGGAGGTAGACTGGAATTGCATTGAAAGCATAGGAAAAGAGGCAGAACGTCCACAATGATGCACTTGGCCAAAAAGGGCGTATGCGTTTTTTCCTGAATATATTCAGGAAAAAACGCATACGCCCTTTTTGGCCAACCAAGCAAGCTTGCAAAGGAAATCTGCACTACAATGAAGTCTCACTACCCCCCGGTCAAAATGGCCATCTGAATAAAGTGTAAAATCCAGAAAGGCAGGACAGGCCATGGAGAACTGGGAGCCTTGTTATGCTGATGGGCGGGATGTAAATTGCCAACAGACACTCGGGAGAAGTGTATGGTGTTTCCTGAAACATCTAAAACACAAAGCAACAGACCCTAGGGCACTTCCACTTATGGTCCTATAGCTTAGGGAAATTAAAATCAAAAAGACACAGCCACCCCAAAGTTTGGGACGCCTCTGTTTACAAGAACCTCGTTTACCGTACAAGTTCAATATCACAGAAAGTGAAAAATGGATAAAGAAGTTGTGGTATTTACTTACAAAGCAATATCACTCAGCAATGAAATCTATGTCATCAGGCCCTTAGCAGCACAATGAGTGGATTCAGGTATGATGATTCTAACTGAAATATGTCACACAGAAAAAGAAACATCATAAGATATCAGTAATACACGGAATGTAAACTTGGCTACACAGGAACTGAATTACAGAACAGAACAGGGTCTCAAATTTAGAAAACCAACTTATGCTTGCTTAAGGGGAAAGGTGAGTTGGGGTGCTGCATAAAACCAGAGATTGAAATGAGCACAGATAAATTTCCTTAAGCCAAATATGGAATAGACAAGAGCTACTCCTTGCTCAATGAAATGGACTCAACACCGCATATTAAATGCCTAAGAATGTACGTGACTAATAAGTATCTTAAAACCTATGGATTGCTATGTCTCCGAAAGAGAATCAAACATGTGTACAGGGGCATAAACGCAGCAGTGATAGGATTGGAGAGTTTCGCTGAGCAAATGAAGACCCTTTGAAGTCATATTGCATGGTACCCATTCCATGGGTTTCAACTACCCAGGTTTAAGGTATTCTTCCTTCAGCTAAAACATGCATGTGGAACCTAGAGTATGATCAACCATGTGATCGGGAGACGTGTTCAAATATGTCTCAGTTTTCATACCCTGGTACTCGGGTGCAACATTCCAGACGCTTTACTAACACTCTCCCGACTTGGAGAGTCAGTCCCTTTAACCTCCTGTTTGGCCCAGTTTGCAATTTCTGCGGAAGATGAACAGGAATAGCGAGAACCAATGAGAGACTAGCTGGAGGTGTCTGGACGGGCAAATTTAACTCTCATTTCCCACCAGGAAGAGGAATTAACCAAAGGCTCAGCGTGCCGTGCCGGAACCAGATTAGGGCCTGAAGCCATCCTGCGGTGTTGCGGCCAGGTCATAAGAAAGCGAGTTGAAGAAAGGAGCTCAGGGGCACTGTAATTCACAAACCTGCAGAGTTATAAATGACAGCTATCGTCCAAAAATATACTGAAGTAAGGCTGCCAAGAGGACTTGAAAGCGGGGCAGAATTGCAGGAAACCGATTTCAGGAGGTAGACTGGAATTGCATTGAAAGCATAGGAAAAGAGGCAGAACGTCCACAATGATGCACTTGGCCAAAAAGGGCGTATGCGTTTTTTCCTGAATATATTCAGGAAAAAACGCATACGCCCTTTTTGGCCAACCAAGCAAACTTGCAAAGGAAATCTGCACTACAATGAAGTCTCACTTCCCCCCGGTCAAAAGGGCCATCTGAAAAAAGTGTAAAATCCAGAAAGGCAGGACAGGCCATGGAGAACTGGGAGCCTTGTTATGCTGATGGGCGGGATGTAAATTGCCAACAGACACTCGGGAGAAGTGTATGGTGTTTCCTGAAACATCTAAAACACAAAGCAACAGACCCTAGGGCACTTCCACTTATGGTCCTATAGCTTAGGGAAATTAAAATCAAAAAGACACAGCCACCCCAAAGTTTGGGACGCCTCTGTTTACAAGAACCTCGTTTACAGTACAAGTTCAACATCGCAGAAAGTGAAAAATGGATAAAGAAGTTGTGGTATTTACTTACAAAGCAATATCACTCAGCAATGAAATCTATGTCATCAGGCCCTTAGCAGCACAATGAGTGGATTCAGGTATGATGATTCTAACTGAAATAAGTCACACAGAAAAAGAACCATCATAAGATATCAGTAATACACGGAATGTAAACTTGGCTACACAGGAACTGAATTCCAAAACAGAACAGGGTCTCAAATTTAGAAAACCAACTTATGCTTGCTTAAGGGGAAAGGTGAGTTGGGGTGCTGCATAAAACCAGAGATTGAAATGAGCACAGATAAAGTTCCTTAAGCCAAATATGGAATAGACAAGAGCTACTCTTTGCTCAACGAAATGGACACAACACCCCATATTAAACGCCTAAGAATGTACCTGACTAGTAAGTATCTTAAAACCTATGGATTGCTATGTCTCCGAAAGAGAATCAAGCATGTGTACAGGGGCATAAACGCAGCAGTGATAGGATTGGAGAGGTTCGGTGAGCAAATGAAGACCCTCTGAAGTCATATTGCATGGTACCCATTCCACGGGTTTCAACTACCCAGGTTTAAGGTATTCTTCCTTCAGCTAAAACATGCATGTGGAACCTAGAGTATGATCAACAATGTGATCGGGAGACGTGTTCAAATATGTCTCAGTTTTCGTACCCTGGTACTCGGGTGCAACATTCCAGACGCTTTACTAACACCCTCCCGACTTGGAGAGTCAGTCCCTTTAACCTCCTGTTTGGCCCAGTTTGCAATTTCTGCGGAAGATGAACAGGAATAGCGAGAACCAATGAGAGACTAGCTGGAGGTGTCTGGACGGGCAAATTTAACTCTCATTTCCCACCAGGAAGAGGAATTAACCAAAGGCTCAGCGTGCCGTGCCGGAACCAGATTAGGGCCTGAAGCCATCCTGCGGTGTTGCGGCCAGGTCACAAGAAAGCGAGTTGAAGAAAGGAGCTCAGGGGCACTGTAATTCACAAACCTGCAGAGTTATAAATGACAGCTATCGTCCAAAAATATACTGAAGTAAGGCTGCCAAGAGGACTTGAAAGCGGGGCAGAATTGCAGGAAACCGATTTCAGGAGGTAGACTGGAATTGCATTGAAAGCATAGGAAAAGAGGCAGAACGTCCACAATGATGCACTTGGCCAAAAAGGGCGTATGCGTTTTTTCCTGAATATATTCAGGAAAAAACGCATACGCCCTTTTTGGCCAACCAAGCAAGCTTGCAAAGGAAATCTGCACTACAATGAAGTCTCACTTCCCCCCGGTCAAAAGGGCCATCTGAAAAAAGTGTAAAATCCAGAAAGGCAGGACAGGCCATGGAGAACTGGGAGCCTTGTTATGCTGATGGGCGGGATGTAAATTGCCAACAGACACTCGGGAGAAGTGTATGGTGTTTCCTGAAACATCTAAAAAACAAAGCAACAGAGCCTAGGGCACTTCCACTTATGGTCCTATAGATTAGGGAAATTAAAATCAAAAAGACACAGCCACCCCAAAGTTTGGGACGCCTCTGTTTACAAGAACCTCGTTTACAGTACAAGTTCAACATCGCAGAAAGTGAAAAATGGATAAAGAAGTTGTGGTATTTACTTACAAAACAATATCACTCAGCAATGAAATCTATGTCATCAGGCCCTTAGCAGCACAATGAGTGGATTCAGGTATGATGATTCTAACTGAAATAAGTCACACAGAAAAAGAAACATCATAAGATATCAGTAATACACGGAATGTAAACTTGGCTACACAGGAACTGAATTCCAAAACAGAACAGGGTCTCAAATTTAGAAAACCAACTTATGCTTGCTTAAGGGGAAAGGTGAGTTGGGGTGCTGCATAAAACCAGAGATTGAAATGAGCACAGATAAAGTTCCTTAAGCCAAATATGGAATAGACAAGAGCTACACCTTGCTCAACGAAATGGACACAACACCGCATATTAAACGCCTAAGAATGTACCTGACTAGTAAGTATCTTAAAACCTATGGATTGCTATGTCTCCGAAAGAGAATCAAGCATGTGTACAGGGGCATAAATGCAGCAGTGATAGGATTGGAGAGGTTCGGTGAGCAAATGAAGACCCTCTGAAGTCATATTGCATGGTACCCATTCCACGGGTTTCAACTACCCAGGTTTAAGGTATTCTTCCTTCAACTAAAACATGCATGTGGAACCTAGAGTATGATCAACCATGTGATCGGGAGACGTGTTCAAATATGTCTCAGTTTTCGTACCCTGGTACTCGGGTGCAACATTCCAGACGCTTTACTAACATCCTCCTGACTTGGAGAGTCAGTCCCTTTAACCTCCTGTTTGGCCCAGTTTGCAATTTCTGCGGAAGATGAACAGGAATAGCGAGAACCAATGAGAGACTAGCTGGAGGTGTCTGGACGGGCAAATTTAACTCTCATTTCCCACCAGGAAGAGGAATTAACCAAAGGCTCAGCGTGCCGTGCCGGAACCAGATTAGGGCCTGAAGCCATCCTGCGGTGTTGCGGCCAGGTCACAAGAAAGCGAGTTGAAGAAAGGAGCTCAGGGGCACTGTAATTCACAAACCTGCAGAGTTATAAATGACAGCTATCGTCCAAAAATATACTGAAGTAAGGCTGCCAAGAGGACTTGAAAGCGGGGCAGAATTGCAGGAAACCGATTTCAGGAGGTAGACTGGAATTGCATTGAAAGCATAGGAAAAGAGGCAGAACGTCCACAATGATGCACTTGGCCAAAAAGGGCGTATGCGTTTTTTCCTGAATATATTCAGGAAAAAACGCATACGCCCTTTTTGGCCAACCAAGCAAGCTTGCAAAGGAAATCTGCACTACAATGAAGTCTCACTTCCCCCCGGTCAAAAGGGCCATCTGAAAAAAGTGTAAAATCCAGAAAGGCAGGACAGGCCATGGAGAACTGGGAGCCTTGTTATGCTGATGGGTGGGATGTAAATTGCCAACAGACACTCGGGAGAAGTGTATGGTGTTTCCTGAAACATCTAAAAAACAAAGAAACAGAGCCTAGGGCACTTCCACTTATGGTCCTATAGCTTAGGGAAATTAAAATCAAAAAGACACAGCCACCCCAAAGTTTGGGACGCCTCTGTTTACAAGAAACTCGTTTACAGTACAAGTTCAACATCGCAGAAAGTGAAAAATGGATAAAGAAGTTGTGGTATTTACTTACAAAACAATATCACTCTGCAATGAAATCTATGTCATCAGGCCCTTAGCAGCACAATGAGTGGATTCAGGTATGATGATTCTAACTGAAATAAGTCACACAGAAAAAGAAACATCATAAGATATCAGTAATACACGGAATGTAAACTTGGCTACACAGGAACTGAATTCCAAAACAGAACAGAGTCTCAAATTTAGAAAACCAACTTATGCTTGCTTAAGGGGAAAGGTGAGTTGGGGTGCTGCATAAAACCAGAGATTGAAATGAGCACAGATAAAGTTCCTTAAGCCAAATATGGAATAGACAAGAGCTACTCCTTGCTCAACGAAATGGACACAACACCGCATATTAAACGCCTAAGAATGTACCTGACTAGTAAGTATCTTAAAACCTATGGATTGCTATGTCTCCGAAAGAGAATCAAGCATGTGTACAGGGGCATAAACGCAGCAGTGATAGGATTGGAGAGGTTTGGTGAGCAAATGAAGACCCTCTGAAGTCATATTGCATGGTACCCATTCCACGGGTTTCAACTACCCAGGTTTAAGGTATTCTTCCTTCAGCTAAAACATGCATGTGGAACCTAGAGTATGATCAACCATGTGATCGGGAGACGTGTTCAAATATGTCTCAGTTTTTGTACCCTGGTACTCGGGTGCAACATTCCAGACGCTTTACTAACACCCTCCCGACTTGGAGAGTCAGTCCCTTTAACCTCCTGTTTGGCCCAGTTTGCAATTTCTGCGGAAGATGAACAGGAATAGCGAGAACCAATGAGAGACTAGCTGGAGGTGTCTGGACGGGCAAATTTAACTCTCATTTCCCACCAGGAAGAGGAATTAACCAAAGGCTCAGCGTGCCGTGCCGGAACCAGATTAGGGCCTGAAGCCATCCTGCGGTGTTGCGGCCAGCTCAAAAGAAAGCGAGTTGAAGAAAGGAGCTCAGGGGCACTGTAATTCACAAACCTGCATAGTTATAAATGACAGCTATCGTCCAAAAATATACTGAAGTAAGGCTGCCAAGAGGACTTGAAAGCGGGGCAGAATTGCAGGAAACCGATTTCAGGAGGTAGACTGGAATTGCATTGAAAGCATAGGAAAAGAGGCAGAACGTCCACAATGATGCACTTGGCCAAAAAGGGCGTATGCGTTTTTTCCTGAATATATTCAGGAAAAAACGCATACGCCCTTTTTGGCCAACCAAGCAAGCTTGCAAAGGAAATCTGCACTACAATGAAGTCTCACTTCCCCCCGGTCAAAAGGGCCATCTGAAAAAAGTGTAAAATCCAGAAAGGCAGGACAGGCCATGGAGAACTGGGAGCCTTGTTATGCTGATGGGCGGGATGTAAATTGCCAACAGACACTCGGGAGAAGTGTATGGTGTTTCCTGAAACATCTAAAAAACAAAGCAACAGAGCCTAGGGCACTTCCACTTATGGTCCTATAGCTTAGGGAAATTAAAATCAAAAAGACACAGCCACCCCAAACATTGGGACGCCTCTGTTTACAAGAACCTCGTTTACAGTACAAGTTCAACATCGCAGAAAGTGAAAAATGGATAAAGAAGTTGTGGTATTTACTTACAAAACAATATCACTCTGCAATGAAATCTATGTCATCAGGCCCGTAGCAGCACAATGAGTGGATTCAGGTATGATGATTCTAACTGAAATAAGTCACACAGAAAAAGAAACATCATAAGATATCAGTAATACACGGAATGTAAACTTGGCTACACAGGAACTGAATTACAAAACAGAACAGGGTCTCAAATTTAGAAAACCAACTTATGCTTGCTGAAGGGGAAAGGTGAGTTGGGGTGCTGCATAAAACCAGAGATTGAAATGAGCACAGATAAAGTTCCTTAAGCCAAATATGGAATAGACAAGAGCTACTCCTTGCTCAACGAAATGGACACAACACCGCATATTAAACGCCTAAGAATGTACCTGACTAGTAAGTATCTTAAAACCTATGGATTGCTATGTCTCCGAAAGAGAATCAAGCATGTGTACAGGGGCATAAACGCAGCAGTGATAGGATTGGAGAGGTTCGGTGAGCAAATGAAGACCCTTTGAAGTCATATTGCATGGTACCCATTTCACGGGTTTCAACTACCCAGGTTTAAGGTATTCTTCCTTCAGCTAAAACATGCATGTGGAACCTAGAGTCTGATCAACCATGTGATCGGGAGACGTGTTCAAATATGTCTCAGTTTTCGTACCCTGGTACTCGGGTGCAACATTCCAGACGCTTTACAAACACCCTCCCGACTTGGAGAGTCAGTCCCTTTAACCTCCTGTTTGGCCCAGTTTGCAATTTCTGCGGAAGATGAACAGGAATAGCGAGAACCAATGAGAGACTAGCTGGAGGTGTCTGGACGGGCAAATTTAACTCTCATTTCCCACCAGGAAGAGGAATTAACCAAAGGCTCAGCGTGCCGTGCCGGAACCAGATTGGGGCCTGAAGCCATCCTGCGGTGTTGCGGCCAGCTCAAAAGAAAGCGAGTTGAAGAAAGGAGCTCAGGGGCACTGTAATTCACAAACCTGCAGAGTTATAAATGACAGTATAGTCCAAAAATATACTGAAGTAAGGCTGCCAAGAGGACTTGAAAGCGGGGCAGAATTGCAGGAAACCGATTTCAGGAGGTAGACTGGAATTGCATTGAAAGCATAGGAAAAGAGGCAGAACGTCCACAATGATGCACTTGGCCAAAAAGGGCGTATGCGTTTTTTCCTGAATACATTCAGGAAAAAACGCATACGCCCTTTTTGGCCAACCAAGCAAACTTGCAAATGAAATCTGCACTACAATGAAGTCTCACTTCCCCCCGTCAAAAGGGCCATATGAAAAACGTGTAAAATCCAGAAAGGCAGGACAGGCCATGGAGAACTGGGAGCCTTGTTATGCTGATGGGCGGGATGTAAATTGCCAACAGACACTCGGGAGAAGTGTATGGTGTTTCCTGAAACATCTAAAAAACAAAGCAACAGAGCCTAGGGCACTTCCACTTATGGTCCTATAGCTTAGGGAAATTAAAATCAAAAAGACACAGCCACCCCAAAGTTTGGGACGCCTCTGTTTACAAGAACCTCGTTTACCGTACAAGTTCAACATCGCAGAAAGTGAAAAATGGATAAAGAAGTTGTGGTATTTACTTACAAAGCAATATCACTCAGCAATGAAATCTATGTCATCAGGCCCTTAGCAGCACAATGAGTGGATTCAGGTATGATGATTCTAACTGAAATATGTCACACAGAAAAAGAAACATCATAAGATATCACTAATACACGGAATGTAAACTTGGCTACACAGGAACTGAATTACAGAACAGAACAGGGTCTCAAATTTAGAAAACCAACTTATGCTTACTTAAGGGGAAAGGTGAGTTGGGGTGCTGCATAAAACCAGAGATTGAAATGAGCACAGATAAATTTCCTTAAGCCAAATATGGAATAGACAAGAGCTACTCCTTGCTCAATGAAATGGACTCAACACCGCATATTAAATGCCTAAGAATGTACGTGACTAATAAGTATCTTAAAACCTATGGATTGCTATGTCTCCGAAAGAGAATCAAGCATGTGTACAGGGGCATAAACGCAGCAGTGATAGGATTGGAGAGTTTCGCTGAGCAAATGAAGACCCTTTGAAGTCATATTGCATGGTACCCATTCCATGGGTTTCAACTACCCAGGTTTAAGGTATTCTTCCTTCAGCTAAAACATGCATGTGGAACCTAGAGTATGATCAACCATGTGATCGGGAGACGTGTTCAAATATGTCTCAGTTTTCATACCCTGGTACTCGGGTGCAACATTCCAGACGCTTTACTAACACTCTCCCGACTTGGAGAGTCAGTCCCTTTAACCTCCTGTTTGGCCCAGTTTGCAATTTCTGCGGAAGATGAACAGGAATAGCGAGAACCAATGAGAGACTAGCTGGAGGTGTCTGGACGGGCAAATTTAACTCTCATTTCCCACCAGGGAGAGGAAATAACCAAAGGCTCAGCGTGCCGTGCCGGAACCAGATTAGGGCCTGAAGCCATCCTGCGGTGTTGCGGCCAGGTCACAAGAAAGCGAGTTGAAGAAAGGAGCTCAGGGGCACTGTAATTCACAAACCTGCAGAGTTATAAATGACAGCTATCGTCCAAAAATATACTGAAGTAAGGCTGCCAAGAGGACTTGAAAGCGGGGCAGAATTGCAGGAAACCGATTTCAGGAGGTAGACTGGAATTGCATTGAAAGCATAGGAAAAGAGGCAGAACGTCCACAATGATGCACTTGGCCAAAAAGGGCGTATGCGTTTTTTCCTGAATACATTCAGGAAAAAACGCATACGCCCTTTTTGGCCAACCAAGCAAACTTGCAAATGAAATCTGCACTACAATGAAGTCTCACTTCCCCCCGTCAAAAGGGCCATATGAAAAACGTGTAAAATCCAGAAAGGCAGGACAGGCCATGGAGAACTGGGAGCCTTGTTATGCTGATGGGCGGGATGTAAATTGCCAACAGACACTCGGGAGAAGTGTATGGTGTTTCCTGAAACATCTAAAAAACAAAGCAACAGAGCCTAGGGCACTTCCACTTATGGTCCTATAGCTTAGGGAAATTAAAATCAAAAAGACACAGCCACCCCAAAGTTTGGGACGCCTCTGTTTACAAGAACCTCGTTTACCGTACAAGTTCAACATCGCAGAAAGTGAAAAATGGATAAAGAAGTTGTGCTATTTACTTACAAAGCAATATCACTCAGCAATGAAATCTATGTCATCAGGCCCTTAGCAGCACAATGAGTGGATTCAGGTATGATGATTCTAACTGAAATATGTCACACAGAAAAAGAAACATCATAAGATATCACTAATACACGGAATGTAAACTTGGCTACACAGGAACTGAATTACAGAACAGAACAGGGTCTCAAATTTAGAAAACCAACTTATGCTTGCTTAAGGGGAAAGGTGAGTTGGGGTGCTGCATAAAACCAGAGATTGAAATGAGCACAGATAAATTTCCTTAAGCCAAATATGGAATAGACAAGAGCTACTCCTTGCTCAATGAAATGGACTCAACACCGCATATCAAATGCCTAAGAATGTACGTGACTAATAAGTATCTTAAAACCTATGGATTGCTATGTCTCCGAAAGAGAATCAAGCATGTGTACAGGGGCATAAACGCAGCAGTGATAGGATTGGAGAGTTTCGCTGAGCAAATGAAGACCCTTTGAAGTCATATTGCATGGTACCCATTCCATGGGTTTCAACTACCCAGTTTTAAGGTATTCTTCCTTCAGCTAAAACATGCATGTGGAACCTAGAGTATGATCAACCATGTGATCGGGAGACGTGTTCAAATATGTCTCAGTTTTCATACCCTGGTACTCGGGTGCAACATTCCAGACGCTTTACTAACACTCTCCCGACTTGGAGAGTCAGTCCCTTTAACCTCCTGTTTGGCCCAGTTTGCAATTTCTGCGGAAGATGAACAGGAATAGCGAGAACCAATGAGAGACTAGCTGGAGGTGTCTGGACGGGCAAATTTAACTCTCATTTCCCACCAGGGAGAGGAACTAACCAAAGGCTCAGTGTGCCGTGCCGGAACTAGATTAGGGCCTGAAGCCATCCTGCGTTGTTGCGGCCAGGTCACAAGAAAGCGAGTTGAAGAAAGGAGCTCAGGGGCAGTGTAATTCACAAACCTGCAGAGTTATAAATGACAGCTATCGTCCAAAAATATACTGAAGTAAGGCTGCCAAGAGGACTTGAAAGCGGGGCAGAATTGCAGGAAACTGATTTCAGGAGGTAGACTGGAATTGCATTGAAAGCATAGGAAAAGAGGCAGAACGTCCACAATGATGCACTTCGCCAAAAAGGGCGTATGCGTTTTTTCCTGAATACATTCAGGAAAAAACGCATACGCCCTTTTTGGCCAACCAAGCAAACTTGCAAATGATATCTGCACTACAATGAAGTCTCACTTCCCCCCGGTCAAAAGGGCCATCTGAAAAACGTGTAAAATCCAGAAAGGCAGGACAGGCCATGGAGAACTGGGAGCCTTGTTATGCTGATGGGCGGGATGTAAATTGCCAACAGACACTCGGGAGAAGTGTATGGTGTTTCCTGAAACATCTAAAAAACAAAGCAACAGAGCCTAGGGCACTTCCACTTATGGTCCTATAGCTTAGGGAAATTAAAATCAAAAAGACACAGCCACCCCAAAGTTTGGGACGCCTCTGTTTACAAGAACCTCGTTTACCGTACAAGTTCAATATCACAGAAAGTGAAAAATGGATAAAAAACTTGTGGTACTTACGTACAATGCAGTATCACTCAGCAATGAAATCTATGTCATCAGGCCCGTAGCAGCATAATGAGTGGATTCAGGTACGATGATTCTAACTGAAATAAGTCACACAGAAAAAGAAACATCATAAGATATCACTAATACACGGAATGTAAACTTGGCTACACAGGAACTGAATTCCAAAACAGAACAGGGTCTCAAATTTAGAAAACCAACTTATGCTTGCTTAAGGGGAAAGGTGAGTTGGGGTGCTGCATAAAACCAGAGATTGAAATGAGCACAGATAAAGTTCCTTAAGCCAAATATGGAATAGACAAGAGCTACTCCTTGCTCAACGAAACGGACTCAACACCCCATATTAAACGCCTAAGAATGTACCTGACTAGTAAGTACCTTAAATCCTAGGTATTGCTATGTCTCCAAAAGAGAATCAAGCGTGTGTACAGGGGTATAAACGCAGCAGTGATAAGATTGGAGAGGTTCGGTGAGCAAATGAAGACACTTTGAAGTCATATTGCATGGTACCCCTTCCACGGGTCTCAACTCTCCAGGTTTAAGGTATTCTTCCTTCAGCTAAAACATGCATGTGGAACCCACAGTATGATCAACCGTGTGAACGGGAGACATGTTCAAATATGTCTCAGGTTTCCTCCCCTGGTACTCGGGTGCAACATTCCAGACGCTTCACTAACACTCTCCCCCCTTGGAGAGTCAGCACCTTTAACCTCCTGTTTGGCCCAGTTTGCAATTTCTGTGGAAGATGAACAGGAATAGGGAGAACCAATGAGAGACTAGCTGGAGGTGTCTGGACGGGCAAATTTAACTCTCATTTCCCACCAGGAAGAGGAAATAACCAAAGGCTCAGCGTGCCGTGCCGGAACCAGATTAGGGCCTGAAGCCATCCTGCGGTGTTGCGGCCAGCTCAAAAGAAAGCGAGTTGAAGAAAGGAGCTCAGGGGCACTGTAATTCACAAACCTGCAGAGTTATAAATGACAGCTATCGTCCAAAAATATACTGAAGTAAGGCTGCCAAGAGGACTTGAAAGCGGGGCAGAATTGCAGGAAACCGATTTCAGGAGGTAGACTGGAATTGCATTGAAAGCATAGGAAAAGAGGCAGAACGTCCACAATGATGCACTTGGCCAAAAAGGGCGTATGCGTTTTTTCCTGAATACATTCAGGAAAAAACGCATACGCCCTTTTTGGCCAACCAAGCAAACTTGCAAATGAAATCTGCACTACAATGAAGTCTCACTTCCCCCCGTCAAAAGGGCCATATGAAAAACGTGTAAAATCCAGAAAGGCAGGACAGGCCATGGAGAACTGGGAGCCTTGTTATGCTGATGGGCGGGATGTAAATTGCCAACAGACACTCGGGAGAAGTGTATGGTGTTTCCTGAAACATCTAAAAAACAAAGCAACAGAGCCTAGGGCACTTCCACTTATGGTCCTATAGCTTAGGGAAATTAAAATCAAAAAGACACAGCCACCCCAAAGTTTGGGACGCCTCTGTTTACAAGAACCTCGTTTACCGTACAAGTTCAACATCGCAGAAAGTGAAAAATGGATAAAGAAGTTGTGGTATTTACTTACAAAGCAATATCACTCAGCAATGAAATCTATGTCATCAGGCCCTTAGCAGCACAATGAGTGGATTCAGGTATGATGATTCTAACTGAAATATGTCACACAGAAAAAGAAACATCATAAGATATCACTAATACACGGAATGTAAACTTGGCTACACAGGAACTGAATTACAGAACAGAACAGGGTCTCAAATTTAGAAAACCAACTTATGCTTGCTTAAGGGGAAAGGTGAGTTGGGGTGCTGCATAAAACCAGAGATTGAAATGAGCACAGATAAATTTCCTTAAGCCAAATATGGAATAGACAAGAGCTACTCCTTGCTCAATGAAATGGACTCAACACCGCATATTAAATGCCTAAGAATGTACGTGACTAATAAGTATCTTAAAACCTATGGATTGCTATGTCTCCGAAAGAGAATCAAGCATGTGTACAGGGGCATAAACGCAGCAGTGATAGGATTGGAGAGTTTCGCTGAGCAAATGAAGACCCTTTGAAGTCATATTGCATGGTACCCATTCCATGGGTTTCAACTACCCAGGTTTAAGGTATTCTTCCTTCAGCTAAAACATGCATGTGGAACCTAGAGTATGATCAACCATGTGATCGGGAGACGTGTTCAAATATGTCTCAGTTTTCATACCCTGGTACTCGGGTGCAACATTCCAGACGCTTTACTAACACTCTCCCGACTTGGAGAGTCAGTCCCTTTAACCTCCTGTTTGGCCCAATTTGCAATTTCTGCGGAAGATGAACAGGAATAGGGAGAACCAATGAGAGACTAGCTGGAGGTGTCTGGACGGGCAAATTTAACTCTCATTTCCCACCAGGGAGAGGAACTAACCACAGGCTCAGCGTGCCGTGCCGGAACTAGATTAGGGCCTGAAGCCATCCTGCGTTGTTGCGGCCAGGTCACAAGAAAGCGAGTTGAAGAAAGGAGCTCAGGGGCAGTGTAATTCACAAACCTGCAGAGTTATAAATGACAGCTATCGTCCAAAAATATACTGAAGTAAGGCTGCCAAGAGGACTTGAAAGCGGGGCAGAATTGCAGGAAACTGATTTCAGGAGGTAGACTGGAATTGCATTGAAAGCATAGGAAAAGAGGCAGAACGTCCACAATGATGCACTTCGCCAAAAAGGGCGTATGCGTTTTTTCCTGAATACATTCAGGAAAAAACGCATACGCCCTTTTTGGCCAACCAAGCAAACTTGCAAATGATATCTGCACTACAATGAAGTCTCACTTCCCCCCGGTCAAAAGGGCCATCTGAAAAACGTGTAAAATCCAGAAAGGCAGGACAGGCCATGGAGAACTGGGAGCCTTGTTATGCTGATGGGCGGGATGTAAATTGCCAACAGACACTCGGGAGAAGTGTATGGTGTTTCCTGAAACATCTAAAAAACAAAGCAACAGAGCCTAGGGCACTTCCACTTATGGTCCTATAGCTTAGGGAAATTAAAATCAAAAAGACACAGCCACCCCAAAGTTTGGGACGCCTCTGTTTACAAGAACCTCGTTTACCGTACAAGTTCAACATCGCAGAAAGTGAAAAATGGATAAAGAAGTTGTGGTATTTACTTACAAAGCAATATCACTCAGCAATGAAATCTATGTCATCAGGCCCTTAGCAGCACAATGAGTGGATTCAGGTATGATGATTCTAACTGAAATATGTCACACAGAAAAAGAAACATCATAAGATATCAGTAATACACGGAATGTAAACTTGGCTACACAGGAACTGAATTACAGAACAGAACAGGGTCTCAAATTTAGAAAACCAACTTATGCTTGCTTAAGGGTAAAGGTGAGTTGGGGTGCTGCATAAAACCAGAGATTGAAATGAGCACAGATAAAGTTCCTTAAGCCAAATATGGAATAGACAAGAGCTACTCCTTGCTCAACGAAATGGACTCAACACCGCATATTAAACGCCTAAGAATGTACCTGACTAGTAAGTATCTTAAAACCTATGGATTGCTATGTCTCCAAAAGAGAATCAAGCGTGTGTACAGGGGCATAAACGCAGCAGTGATAGGATTGGAGAGGTTCGGTGAGCAAATGAAGACCCTTTGAAGTCATATTGCATGGTACCCATTCCACGGGTCTCAACTCTCCAGGTTTAAGGGATTCTTCCTTCAGCTAAAACATGCATGTGGAACCCAGAGTATGATCAACCATGTGAACGGGAGACATGTTCAAATATGTCTCAGTTTTCCTCCCCTGGTACTCGGGTGCAACATTCCAGACGCTTTACTAACACTCTCCCCACTTGGAGAGTCAGTGCCTTTAACCTCCTGTTTGGCCCAGTTTGCAATTTCTGCGGAAGATGAACAGGAATAGCGAGAACCATTCAGAGACTAGCTGGAGGTGTCTGGACGGGAAAATTTTACTCTCATTTCCCACCAGGAAGAGGAAATAACCAAAGGCTCAGCGTGCCGTGCCGGAACCAGATTAGGGCCTGAAGCCATCCTGCGGTGTTGCGGCCAGCTCAAAAGAAAGCGAGTTGATGAAAGGAGTTCAGGGGCACTGTAATTCACAAACCTGCATAGTTATAAATGACAGCTATCGTCCAAAAATATACTGAAGTAAGGCTGCCAAGAGGACTTGAAAGCGGGGCAGAATTGCAGGAAACCGATTTCAGGAGGTATACTGGAATTGCATTGAAAGCATAGGAAAAGAGGCAGAACGTCCACAATGATGCACTTGGCCGAAAAGGGCGTATGCGTTTTTTCCTGAATATATTCAGGAAAAAACGCATTCGCCCTTTTTGGCCAACCAAGCAAGCTTGCAAAGGAAATCTGCACTACAATGAAGTCTCACTTCCCCCCGGTCAAAAGGGCCATCTGAAAAACGTGTAAAATCCAGAAAGGCAGGACAGGCCATGGAGAACTGGGAGCCTTGTTATGCTGATGGGCGGGATGTAAATTGCCAACAGACACTCGGGAGAAGTGTATGGTGTTTCCTGAAACATCTAAAAAACAAAGCAACAGAGCCTAGGGCACTTCCACTTATGGTCCTATAGCTTAGGGAAATTAAAATCAAAAAGACACAGCCACCCCAAAGTTTGGGACGCCTCTGTTTACAAGAACCTCGTTTACCGTACAAGTTCAATATCACAGAAAGTGAAAAATGGATAAAGAACTTGTGGTACTTACGTACAATGCAGTATCACTCAGCAATGAAATCTATGTCATCAGGCCCGTAGCAGCATAATGAGTGGATTCAGGTACGATGATTCTAACTGAAATAAGTCACACAGAAAAAGAAACATCATAAGATATCACTAATACACGGAATGTAAACTTGGCTACACAGGAACTGAATTCCAAAACAGAACAGGGTCTCAAATTTAGAAAACAAACTTATGCTTGCTTAAGGGGAAAGGTGAGTTGGGGTGCTGCATAAAACCAGAGATTGAAATGAGCACAGATAAAGTTCCTTAAGCCAAATATGGAATAGACAAGAGCTACTCCTTGCTCAACGAAACGGACTCAACACCCCATATTAAACGCCTAAGAATGTACCTGACTAGTAAGTACCTTAAATCCTAGGTATTGCTATGTCTCCAAAAGAGAATCAAGCGTGTGTACAGGGGTATAAACGCAGCAGTGATAGGATTGGAGAGGTTCGGTGAGCAAATGAAGACACTTTGAAGTCATATTGCATGGTACCCCATCCACGGGTCTCAACTCTCCAGGTTTAAGGTATTCTTCCTTCAGCTAAAACATGCATGTGGAACCCACAGTATGATCAACCGTGTGAACGGGAGACATGTTCAAATATGTCTCAGGTTTCCTCCCCTGGTACTCGGGTGCAACATTCCAGACGCTTCACTAACACTCTCCCCCCTTGGAGAGTCAGCACCTTTAACCTCCTGTTTGGCCCAGTTTGCAATTTCTGTGGAAGATGAACAGGAATAGGGAGAACCAATGAGAGACTAGCTGGAGGTGTCTGGACGGGCAAATTTAACTCTCATTTCCCACCAGGAAGAGGAAATAACCAAAGGCTCAGCGTGCCGTGCCGGAACCAGATTAGGGCCTGAAGCCATCCTGCGGTGTTGCGGCCAGCTCAAAAGAAAGCGAGTTGAAGAAAGGAGCTCAGGGGCACTGTAATTCACAAACCTGCAGAGTTATAAATGACAGCTATCGTCCAAAAATATACTGAAGTAAGGCTGCCAAGAGGACTTGAAAGCGGGGCAGAATTGCAGGAAACCGATTTCAGGAGGTAGACTGGAATTGCATTGAAAGCATAGGAAAAGAGGCAGAACGTCCACAATGATGCACTTGGCCAAAAAGGGCGTATGCGTTTTTTCCTGAATACATTCAGGAAAAAACGCATACGCCCTTTTTGGCCAACCAAGCAAACTTGCAAATGAAATCTGCACTACAATGAAGTCTCACTTCCCCCCGTCAAAAGGGCCATATGAAAAACGTGTAAAATCCAGAAAGGCAGGACAGGCCATGGAGAACTGGGAGCCTTGTTATGCTGATGGGCGGGATGTAAATTGCCAACAGACACTCGGGAGAAGTGTATGGTGTTTCCTGAAACATCTAAAAAACAAAGCAACAGAGCCTAGGGCACTTCCACTTATGGTCCTATAGCTTAGGGAAATTAAAATCAAAAAGACACAGCCACCCCAAAGTTTGGGACGCCTCTGTTTACAAGAACCTCGTTTACCGTACAAGTTCAACATCGCAGAAAGTGAAAAATGGATAAAGAAGTTGTGGTATTTACTTACAAAGCAATATCACTCAGCAATGAAATCTATGTCATCAGGCCCTTAGCAGCACAATGAGTGGATTCAGGTATGATGATTCTAACTGAAATATGTCACACAGAAAAAGAAACATCATAAGATATCACTAATACACGGAATGTAAACTTGGCTACACAGGAACTGAATTACAGAACAGAACAGGGTCTCAAATTTAGAAAACCAACTTATGCTTGCTTAAGGGGAAAGGTGAGTTGGGGTGCTGCATAAAACCAGAGATTGAAATGAGCACAGATAAATTTCCTTAAGCCAAATATGGAATAGACAAGAGCTACTCCTTGCTCAATGAAATGGACTCAACACCGCATATTAAATGCCTAAGAATGTACGTGACTAATAAGTATCTTAAAACCTATGGATTGCTATGTCTCCGAAAGAGAATCAAGCATGTGTACAGGGGCATAAACGCAGCAGTGATAGGATTGGAGAGTTTCGCTGAGCAAATGAAGACCCTTTGAAGTCATATTGCATGGTACCCATTCCATGGGTTTCAACTACCCAGGTTTAAGGTATTCTTCCTTCAGCTAAAACATGCATGTGGAACCTAGAGTATGATCAACCATGTGATCGGGAGACGTGTTCAAATATGTCTCAGTTTTCATACCCTGGTACTCGGGTGCAACATTCCAGACGCTTTACTAACACTCTCCCGACTTGGAGAGTCAGTCCCTTTAACCTCCTGTTTGGCCCAGTTTGCAATTTCTGCGGAAGATGAACAGGAATAGCGAGAACCAATGAGAGACTAGCTGGAGGTGTCTGGACGGGCAAATTTAACTCTCATTTCCCACCAGGGAGAGGAACTAACCAAAGGCTCAGTGTGCCGTGCCGGAACTAGATTAGGGCCTGAAGCCATCCTGCGTTGTTGCGGCCAGGTCACAAGAAAGCGAGTTGAAGAAAGGAGCTCAGGGGCAGTGTAATTCACAAACCTGCAGAGTTATAAATGACAGCTATCGTCCAAAAATATACTGAAGTAAGGCTGCCAAGAGGACTTGAAAGCGGGGCAGAATTGCAGGAAACTGATTTCAGGAGGTAGACTGGAATTGCATTGAAAGCATAGGAAAAGAGGCAGAACGTCCACAATGATGCACTTCGCCAAAAAGGGCGTATGCGTTTTTTCCTGAATACATTCAGGAAAAAACGCATACGCCCTTTTTGGCCAACCAAGCAAACTTGCAAATGATATCTGCACTACAATGAAGTCTCACTTCCCCCCGGTCAAAAGGGCCATCTGAAAAACGTGTAAAATCCAGAAAGGCAGGACAGGCCATGGAGAACTGGGAGCCTTGTTATGCTGATGGGCGGGATGTAAATTGCCAACAGACACTCGGGAGAAGTGTATGGTGTTTCCTGAAACATCTAAAAAACAAAGCAACAGAGCCTAGGGCACTTCCACTTATGGTCCTATAGCTTAGGGAAATTAAAATCAAAAAGACACAGCCACCCCAAAGTTTGGGACGCCTCTGTTTACAAGAACCTCGTTTACCGTACAAGTTCAACATCGCAGAAAGTGAAAAATGGATAAAGAAGTTGTGGTATTTACTTACAAAGCAATATCACTCAGCAATGAAATCTATGTCATCAGGCCCTTAGCAGCACAATGAGTGGATTCAGGTATGATGATTCTAACTGAAATATGTCACACAGAAAAAGAAACATCATAAGATATCAGTAATACACGGAATGTAAACTTGGCTACACAGGAACTGAATTACAGAACAGAACAGGGTCTCAAATTTAGAAAACCAACTTATGCTTGCTTAAGGGTAAAGGTGAGTTGGGGTGCTGCATAAAACCAGAGATTGAAATGAGCACAGATAAAGTTCCTTAAGCCAAATATGGAATAGACAAGAGCTACTCCTTGCTCAACGAAATGGACTCAACACCGCATATTAAACGCCTAAGAATGTACCTGACTAGTAAGTATCTTAAAACCTATGGATTGCTATGTCTCCAAAAGAGAATCAAGCGTGTGTACAGGGGCATAAACGCAGCAGTGATAGGATTGGAGAGGTTCGGTGAGCAAATGAAGACCCTTTGAAGTCATACTGCATGGTACCCATTCCACGGGTCTCAACTCTCCAGGTTTAAGGTATTCTTCCTTCAGCTAAAACATGCATGTGGAACCCAGAGTATGATCAACCATGTGAACGGGAGACATGTTCAAATATGTCTCAGTTTTCCTCCCCTGGTACTCGGGTGCAACATTTCAGACGCTTTACTAACACTCTCCCCACTTGGAGAGTCAGCGCCTTTAACCTCCTGTTTGGCCCAGTTTGCAATTTCTGCGGAAGATGAACAGGAATAGCGAGAACCAATCAGAGACTAGCTGGAGGTGTCTGGACGGGAAAATTTTACTCTCATTTCCCACCAGGAAGAGGAAATAACCAAAGGCTCAGCGTGCCGTGCCGGAACCAGATTAGGGCCTGAAGCCATCCTGCGGTGTTGCGGCCAGCTCAAAAGAAAGCGAGTTGATGAAAGGAGTTCAGGGGCACTGTAATTCACAAACCTGCATAGTTATAAATGACAGCTATCGTCCAAAAATATACTGAAGTAAGGCTGCCAAGAGGACTTGAAAGCGGGGCAGAATTGCAGGAAACCGATTTCAGGAGGTAGACTGGAATTGCATTGAAAGCATAGGAAAAGAGGCAGAACGTCCACAATGATGCACTTGGCCGAAAAGGGCGTATGCGTTTTTTCCTGAATATATTCAGGAAAAAACGCATTCGCCCTTTTTGGCCAACCAAGCAAGCTTGCAAAGGAAATCTGCACTACAATGAAGTCTCACTTCCCCCCGGTCAAAAGGGCCATCTGAAAAACGTGTAAAATCCAGAAAGGCAGGACAGGCCATGGAGAACTGGGAGCCTTGTTATGCTGATGGGCGGGATGTAAATTGCCAACAGACACTCGGGAGAAGTGTATGGTGTTTCCTGAAACATCTAAAAAACAAAGCAACAGAGCCTAGGGCACTTCCACTTATGGTCCTATAGCTTAGGGAAATTAAAATCAAAAAGACACAGCCACCCCAAAGTTTGGGACGCCTCTGTTTACAAGAACCTCGTTTACCGTACAAGTTCAATATCACAGAAAGTGAAAAATGGATAAAGAACTTGTGGTACTTACGTACAATGCAGTATCACTCAGCAATGAAATCTATGTCATCAGGCCCGTAGCAGCATAATGAGTGGATTCAGGTACGATGATTCTAACTGAAATAAGTCACACAGAAAAAGAAACATCATAAGATATCACTAATACACGGAATGTAAACTTGGCTACACAGGAACTGAATTCCAAAACAGAACAGGGTCTCAAATTTAGAAAACAAACTTATGCTTGCTTAAGGGGAAAGGTGAGTTGGGGTGCTGCATAAAACCAGAGATTGAAATGAGCACAGATAAAGTTCCTTAAGCCAAATATGGAATAGACAAGAGCTACTCCTTGCTCAACGAAACGGACTCAACACCCCATATTAAACGCCTAAGAATGTACCTGACTAGTAAGTACCTTAAATCCTAGGTATTGCTATGTCTCCAAAAGAGAATCAAGCGTGTGTACAGGGGTATAAACGCAGCAGTGATAGGATTGGAGAGGTTCGGTGAGCAAATGAAGACACTTTGAAGTCATATTGCATGGTACCCCATCCACGGGTCTCAACTCTCCAGGTTTAAGGTATTCTTCCTTCAGCTAAAACATGCATGTGGAACCCACAGTATGATCAACCGTGTGAACGGGAGACATGTTCAAATATGTCTCAGGTTTCCTCCCCTGGTACTCGGGTGCAACATTCCAGACGCTTCACTAACACTCTCCCCCCTTGGAGAGTCAGCACCTTTAACCTCCTGTTTGGCCCAGTTTGCAATTTCTGTGGAAGATGAACAGGAATAGGGAGAACCAATGAGAGACTAGCTGGAGGTGTCTGGACGGGCAAATTTAACTCTCATTTCCCACCAGGAAGAGGAAATAACCAAAGGCTCAGCGTGCCATGCCGGAACCAGATTAGGGCCTGAAGCCATCCTGCGGTGTTGCGGCCAGCTCAAAAGAAAGCGAGTTGAAGAAAGGAGCTCAGGGGCACTGTAATTCACAAACCTGCAGAGTTATAAATGACAGCTATCGTCCAAAAATATACTGAAGTAAGGCTGCCAAGAGGACTTGAAAGCGGGGCAGAATTGCAGGAAACCGATTTCAGGAGGTAGACTGGAACTGCATTGAAAGCATAGGAAAAGAGGCAGAACGTCCACAATGATGCACTTGGCCAAAAAGGGCGTATGCATTTTTTCCTGAATATATTCAGGAAAAAACGCATACGCCCTTTTTGGTCAACCAAGCAAGCTTGCAAAGGAAATCTGCACTACAATGAAATCTCACTTCCCCCCGATCAAAAGGGCCATCTGAAAAAAGTGTAAAATCTAGAAAGGCAGGACAGGCCATGGAGAACTGGGAGCCTTGTTATGCTGATGGGCAGGATGTAAATTGCCAACAGACACTCGCGAGAAGTGTATGGTGTTTCTTGAAACATCTAAAACACAAAGCAACAGAGCCTAGGGCACTTCCACTTATGGTCCTATAGCTTAAGGAAATTAAAATCAAAAAGACACAGCCACCCCAAAGTTTGGTACGCCTCTGTTTACAAGAACCTCGTTTACAGTACAAGTACAACATCGCAGACAGTGAAAAATGGATAAAGAAGTTGTGGTATTTACTTACAAAGCAATATCACTCAGCAATGCAATCTACGTCATCAGGCCCATAGCAGCATAATGAGTGGATTCAGGTACGATGATTCTAACTGAAATAAGTCACACCGAAAAAGAAACATCATAAGATATCTGTAATACACGGAATGTAAACTTGGCTACACAGGAACTGAATTCCAAAGCAGAACAGGGTCTCAAATTTAGAAAACCAACTTATGCTTGCTTAAGGGGAAAGGTGAGTTGGGGTGCTGCATAAAACCAGAGATTGAAATGAGCACAGATAAAGTTCCTTAAGCCAAATATGGAATAGACAAGAGCTACTCCTTGATCAACGAAATGGACTCAACACCGCATATTAAACGCCTAAGAATGTACCTGACTAGTAAGTATCTTAAAACCTATGGATTGCTATGTCTCCAAAAGAGAATCAAGCGTGTGTACAGGGGCATAAACGCAGCAGTGATAGGATTGGAGAGGTTCGGTGAGCAAATGAAGACCCTTTGAAGTCATATTGCATGGTACCCATTACACGGATCTCAACTCTCCAGGTTTAAGGTATTCTTCCTTCAGCTAAAACATGCATGTGGAACCCAGAGTATTATCAACCGTGTGAACGGGAGACGTGTTCAAATATGTCTCAGTTTTTGTACCCTGCTACTCGGGTGCAACATTCCAGACGCTTTACTAACACTCTCCCTACTTGGAGAGTCAGTCCCTTTAACCTCCTGTTTGGCCCAGTTTGCAATTTCTGCGGAAGATGAACAGGAATAGCGAGAACCAATGAGAGACTAGCTGGAGGTGTCTGGACGGGCAAATTTAACTCTCATTTCCCACCAGGAAGAGGAATTAACCAAAGGCTCAGCGTGCCGTGCCGGAACCAGATTAATTCCTGAAGCCATCCTGCGGCGTTGCGGCCAGGTCACAAGAAAGCGAGTTGAAGAAAGGAGCTCAGGGGCACTGTAATTCACAAACCTGCAGAGTTATAAATGACAGCTATCGTCCAAAAATATACTGAAGAAAGGCTGCCAAGAGGACTTGAAAGCGGGGCAGAATTGCAGGAAACCGATTTCAGGAGGTAGACTGGAATTGCATTGAAAGCATAGGAAAAGAGGCAGAACGTCCACAATGATGCACTTGGCCAAAAAGGGCGTATGCGTTTTTTCCTGAATATATTCAGGAAAAAACGCATACGCCCTTTTTGGCCAACCAAGCAAGCTTGCAAAGGAAATCTGCACTACAATGAAGTCTCACTACCCCCCGGTCAAAATGGCCATCTGAATAAAGTGTAAAATCCAGAAAGGCAGGACAGGCCATGGAGAACTGGGAGCCTTGTTATGCTGATGGGCGGGATGTAAATTGCCAACAGACACTCGGGAGAAGTGTATGGTGTTTCCTGAAACATCTAAAACACAAAGCAACAGACCCTAGGGCACTTCCACTTATGGTCCTATAGCTTAGGGAAATTAAAATCAAAAAGACACAGCCACCCCAAAGTTTGGGACGCCTCTGTTTACAAGAACCTCGTTTACCGTACAAGTTCAATATCACAGAAAGTGAAAAATGGATAAAGAAGTTGAGGTATTTACTTACAAAGCAATATCACTCAGCAATGAAATCTATGTCATCAGGCCCTTAGCAGCACAATGAGTGGATTCAGGTATGATGATTCTAACTGAAATATGTCACACAGAAAAAGAAACATCATAAGATATCAGTAATACACGGAATGTAAACTTGGCTACACAGGAACTGAATTACAGAACAGAACAGGGTCTCAAATTTAGAAAACCAACTTATGCTTGCTTAAGGGGAAAGGTGAGTTGGGGTGCTGCATAAAACCAGAGATTGAAATGAGCACAGATAAATTTCCTTAAGCCAAATATGGAATAGACAAGAGCTACTCCTTGCTCAATGAAATGGACTCAACACCGCATATTAAATGCCTAAGAATGTACGTGACTAATAAGTATCTTAAAACCTATGGATTGCTATGTCTCCGAAAGAGAATCAAACATGTGTACAGGGGCATAAACGCAGCAATGATAGGATTGGAGAGTTTCGCTGAGCAAATGAAGACCCTTTGAAGTCATATTGCATGGTACCCATTCCATGGGTTTCAACTACCCAGGTTTAAGGTATTCTTCCTTCAGCTAAAACATGCATGTGGAACCTAGAGTATGATCAACCATGTGATCGGGAGACGTGTTCAAATATGTCTCAGTTTTCATACCCTGGTCCTCGGGTGCAACATTCCAGACGCTTTACTAACACTCTCCCGACTTGGAGAGTCAGTCCCTTTAACCTCCTGTTTGGCCCAGTTTGCAATTTCTGCGGAAGATGAACAGGAATAGCGAGAACCAATGAGAGACTAGCTGGAGGTGTCTGGACGGGCAAATTTAACTCTCATTTCCCACCAGGAAGAGGAAATAACCAAAGGCTCAGTGTGCCGTGCCGGAACTAGATTAGGGCCTGAAGCCATCCTGCGTTGTTGCGGCCAGGTCACAAGAAAGCGAGTTGAAGAAAGGAGCTCAGGGGCAGTGTAATTCACAAACCTGCAGAGTTATAAATGACAGCTATCGTCCAAAAATATACTGAAGTAAGGCTGCCAAGAGGACTTGAAAGCGGGGCAGAATTGCAGGAAACTGATTTCAGGAGGTAGACTGGAATTGCATTGAAAGCATAGGAAAAGAGGCAGAACGTCCACAATGATGCACTTCGCCAAAAAGGGCGTATGCGTTTTTTCCTGAATACATTCAGGAAAAAACGCATACGCCCTTTTTGGCCAACCAAGCAAACTTGCAAATGAAATCTGCACTACAATGAAGTCTCACTTCCCCCCGGTCAAAAGGGCCATCTGAAAAACGTGTAAAATCCAGAAAGGCAGGACAGGCCATGGAGAACTGGGAGCCTTGTTATGCTGATGGGCGGGATGTAAATTGCCAACAGACACTCGGGAGAAGTGTATGGTGTTTCCTGAAACATCTAAAAAACAAAGCAACAGAGCCTAGGGCACTTCCACTTATGGTCCTATAGCTTAGGGAAATTAAAATCAAAAAGACACAGCCACCCCAAAGTATGGAACGCCTCTGTTTACAAGAACCGCGTTTACAGTACAAGTTCAACATCGCAGAAAGTGAAAAATGGATAAAGAAGTTGTGGTATTTACTTACAAAGCAATATCACTCAGCAATGAAATCTATGTCATCAGGCCCTTAACAGCACAATGAGTGGATTCAGGTATGATGATTCTAACTGAAATAAGTCACACAGAAAAAGAAACATCATAAGATATCAGTAATACACGGAATGTAAACTTGGCTACACAGGAACTGAATTACAAAACAGAACAGGGTCTCAAATTTAGAAAACCAACTTATGCTTGCTTAAGGGTAAAGGTGAGTTGGGGTGCTGCATAAAACCAGAGATTGAAATGAGCACAGATAAAGTTCCTTAAGCCAAATATGGAATAGACAAGAGCTACTCCTTGCTCAACGAAATGGACTCAACACCCCATATTAAGCGCCTAAGAATGTACCTGACTAGTAAGTATCTTAAAACCTATGGATTGCTATATCTCCAAAAGAGAATCAAGCGTGTGTACAGGAGCATAAATGCAGCAGTGATAGGATTGGAGAGGTTCGGTGAGCAAATAAAGACCCTTTGAAGTCATATTGCATGGTACCCATTCCACGGGTCTCAACTCTCCAGGTTTCAGGGATTCTTCCTTCAGCTAAAACATGCATGTGGAACCTAGATTATGATCAACCATGTGATCGGGAAACGTGTTCAAATATGTCTCAGTTCTCGTACCCTGGTACTCGGGTGCAACATTCCAGACGCTTTACTAACACCCTCCCGACTTGGAGAGTCAGTCCCTTTAACCTCCTGTTTGGCCCAGTTTGCAATTTCTGCGGAAGATGAACAGGAATAGCGAGAACCAATGAGAGACTAGCTGGAGGTGTCTGGACGGGCAAATTTAACTCTCATTTCCCACCAGGAAGAGGAATTAACCAAAGGCTCAGCGTGCCGTGCCTGAACCAGATTAGGGCCTGAAGCAATCCTGCGGTGTTGCGGCCAGGTCACAAGAAAGCGAGTTGAAGAAAGGAGCTCAGGGGCACTGTAATTCACAAACCTGCAGAGTTATAAATGACAGCTATCATCCAAAAATATACTGAAGTAAGGCTGCCAAGAGGACTTGAAAGCGGGGCAGAATTGCAGGAAACCGATTTCAGGAGGTAGACTGGAATTGCATTGAAAGCATAGGAAAAGAGGCAGAACGTCCACAATGATGCACTTGGCCAAAAAGGGCGTATGCGTTTTTTCCTGAATATATTCAGGAAAAAACGCATACGCCCTTTTTGGCCAACCAAGCAAACTTGCAAAGGAAATCTGCACTACAATGAAGTCTCACTTCCCCCCGGTCAAAAGGGCCATCTGAAAAAAGTGTAAAATCCAGAAAGGCAGGACAGGCCATGGAGAACTGGGAGCCTTGTTATGCTGATGGGCGGGATGTAAATTGCCAACAGACACTCGGGAGAAGTGTATGGTGTTTCCTGAAACATCTAAAAAACAAAGCAACAGAGCCTAGGGCACTTCCACTTATGGTCCTATAGCTTAGGGAAATTAAAATCAAAAAGACACAGCCACCCCAAAGTTTGGGACGCCTCTGTTTACAAGAACCTCGTTTACCGTACAAGTTCAATATCACAGAAAGTGAAAAATGGATAAAGAACATGTGGTACTTACGTACAATGCAGTATCACTCAGCAATGAAATCTATGTCTTCAGGCCCGTAGCAGCATAATGAGTGGATTCAGGTACGATGATTCTAACTGAAATAAGTCACACAGAAAAAGAAACATCATAAGATATCACTAATGCACGGAATGTAAACTTGGCTACACAGGAACTAAATTACAAAACAGAACAGGGTCTCAAATTTAGAAAACCAACTTATGCTTGCTTAAGGGGAAAGGTGAGTTGGGGTGCTGCATAAAACCAGAGATTGAAATGAGCACAGATAAAGTTCCTTAAGCCAAATATGTAATAGACAAGAGCTACTCCTTGCTCAACGAAATGGACTCAACATCCCATATTAAACGCCTAAGAATGTACCTGACTAGTAAGTATCTTAAAACCTATGGATTGCTATGTCTCTGAAAGAGAATCAAGCATGTGTACAGGGGCATAAACGCAGCAGTGATAGGATTGGAGAGGTTCGGTGAGCAAATGAAGACCCTTTGAAGTCATATTGCATCGTACCCATTCCACGGGTTTCAACTACCCAGGTTTAAGGTATTCTTCCTTCAGCTAAAACATGCATGTGGAACCTAGATTATGATCAACCATGTGATCGGGAAACGTGTTCAAATATGTCTCACTTTCCATACCCTGGTACTCGGGTGCAACATTCCAGACGCTTTACTAACACCCTCCCGACTTGGAGAGTCAGTCCCTTTAACCTCCTGTTTGGCCCAGTTTGCAATTTCTGCGGAAGATGAACAGGAATAGCGAGAACCAATGAGAGAATAGCTGGAGGTGTCTGGACGGGCAAATTTAACTCTCATTTCCCACCAGGAAGAGGAATTAACCAAAGGCTCAGCGTGCCGTGCCGGAACCAGATTAGGGCCTGAAGCCATCCTGCGGTGTTGCGGCCAGGTCATAAGAAAGCGAGTTGAAGAAAGGAGCTCAGGGGCACTGTAATTCACAAACCTGCAGAGTTATAAATGACAGCTATCGTCCAAAAATATACTGAAGTAAGGCTGCCAAGAGGACTTGAAAGCGGGGCAGAATTGCAGGAAACCGATTTCAGGAGGTAGACTGGAATTGCATTGAAAGCATAGGAAAAGAGGCAGAACGTCCACAATGATGCACTTGGCCAAAAAGGGCGTATGCGTTTTTTCCTGAATATATTCAGGAAAAAACGCATACGCCCTTTTTGGCCAACCAAGCAAACTTGCAAAGGAAATCTGCACTACAATGAAGTCTCACTTCCCCCCGGTCAAAAGGGCCATCTGAAAAAAGTGTAAAATCCAGAAAGGCAGGACAGGCCATGGAGAACTGGGAGCCTTGTTATGCTGATGGGCGGGATGTAAATTGCCAACAGACACTCGGGAGAAGTGTATGGTGTTTCCTGAAACATCTAAAACACAAAGCAACAGACCCTAGGGCACTTCCACTTATGGTCCTATAGCTTAGGGAAATTAAAATCAAAAAGACACAGCCACCCCAAAGTTTGGGACGCCTCTGTTTACAAGAACCTCGTTTACCGTACAAGTTCAATATCACAGAAAGTGAAAAATGGATACAGAACTTGTGATACTTACGTACAATGCAGTATCACTCAGCAATGGAATCTATGTCATCAGGCCCGTAGCAGCATAATGAATGGATTCAAGTACGATGATTCTAACTGAAATAAGTCACACCGAAAAAGAAACATCATAAGATATCAGTAATACACGGAATGTAAACTTGGCTACACAGGAACTGAATTCCAAAACAGAACAGGGTCTCAAATTTAGAAAACCAACTTATGCTTGCTTAAGGGGAAAGGTGAGTTGGGGTGCTGCATAAAACCAGCGATTG
Source organism: Pseudorca crassidens (assembly GCF_039906515.1). Lineage (NCBI taxonomy): Eukaryota > Metazoa > Chordata > Mammalia > Artiodactyla > Delphinidae > Pseudorca > Pseudorca crassidens. Next base: position 402,573 of record NW_027136050.1, on the reverse strand, counting down.
AAATGAGCACAGATAAAATTCCTTAAGCCAAATATGGAATAGACAAGAGCTACTCCTTGCTCAACGAAATGGACTCAACACCCCATATTAAACGCCTAAGAATGTACCTGACTAGTAAGTATCTTAAAACCTATGGATTGCTATGTCTCCAAAAGAGAATGAAGCGTGTGTACAGGGGCATAAACGCAGCAGTGATAGGATTGGAGAGTTTCGGTGAGCAAATGAAGACCCTTTGAAGTCATATTGCATGGTACCCATTACACGGGTCTCAACTCTCCAGGTTTAAGGTATTCTTCCTTCAGCTAAAACATGCATGTGGAACCCAGAGTATGATCAACCGTGTGAACGGGAGACGTGTTCAAATATGTCTCAGTTTTCCTCCCCTGGTACTCGGGTGCAACATTCCAGACGCTTTACTAACACCCTCCCGACTTGGAGAGTCAGTCCCTTTAACCTCCTGTTTGGCCCAGTTTCCAATTTCTGTGGAAGATGAACAGGAATAGCGAGAACCAATGAGAGACTAGCTGGAGGTGTCTGGACGGGCAAATTTAACTCTCATTTCCCACCAGGAAGAGGAATTAACCAAAGGCTCAGCGTGCCGTGCCGGAACCAGATTAGGGCCTGAAGCCATCCTGCGGTGTTGCGGCCAGCTCACAAGAAAGTGAGTTGAAGAAAGGAGCTCAGGGGCACTGTAATTCACAAACCTGCAGAGTTATAAATGACAGCTATCGTCCAAAAATATACTGAAGTAAGGCTGCCAAGAGGACTTGAAAGCGGGGCAGAATTGCAGGAAACCGATTTCAGGAGGTAGACTGGAATTGCATTGAAAGCATAGGAAAAGAGGCAGAACGTCCACAATGATGCACTTGGCCAAAAAGGGCGTATGCGTTTTTTCCTGAATATATTCAGGAAAAAACGCATACGCCCTTTTTGGCCAACCAAGCAAACTTGCAAAGGAAATCTGCACTACAATGAAGTCTCACTTCCCCCCGGTCAAAAGGGCCATCTGAAAAAAGTGTAAAATCCAGAAAGGCAGGACAGACCATAGAGAACTGGGAGCCTTGTTATGCTGATGGGCGGGATGTAAATTGCCAACAGACACTCGGGAGAAGTGTATGGTGTTTCCTGAAACATCTAAAAAACAAAGCAACAGAGCCTAGGGCACTTCCACTTATGGTCCTATAGCTTAGGGAAATTAAAATCAAAAAGACACAGCCACCCCAAAGTTTGGGACGCCTCTGTTTACAAGAACCTCGTTTACAGTACAAGTACAACATCGCAGACAGTGAAAAATGGATAAAGAAGTTGTGGTACTTACGTACAATGCAATATCACTCAGCAATGAAATCTATGTCATCAGGCCCGTAGCAGCATAATGAGTGGATTCAGGTATGATGATTCTAACTGAAATAAGTCACACAGAAAAAGAAACATCATAAGATATCACTAATACACGGAGTGTAAACTTGGCTACACAGGAACTGAATTACAAAACAGAACAGGGTCTCAAATTTAGAAAACCAACTTATGCTTGCTTAAGGGGAAAGGTGAGTTGGGGTGCTGCATAAAACCAGACATTGAAATGAGCACAGATAAAGTTCCTTAAGCCAAATATATAATAGACAAGAGCTACTCCTTGCTCAACGAAATGGACTCAACACCCCATATTAAACGCCTAAGAATGTACCTGACTAGTAAGTATCTTAAAACCTATGGATTGCTATATCTCCAAAAGAGAATCAAGCGTGTGTCCAGGGGCATAAATGCAGCAATGATAGGATTGGAGAGGTTCGGTGAGCAAATGAAGACCCTTTGAAGTCATATTGCATGGTACCCATTCCACGGGTCTCAACTCTCCAGGTTTCAGGGATTCTTCCTTCAGCTAAAACATGCATGTGGAACCCAGAGGATTATCCACCGTGTGATCGGGAGAAGTGTTCAAATATGTCTCAGATTTCGTCCCCTGGTACTCGGGTGCAACATTCCAGACGCTTTACTAACACTCTCCCGACTTGGAGAGTCAGTCCCTTTAACCTCCTGTTTGGCCCAGTTTGCAATTTCTGCGGAAGATGAACAGGAATAGGGAGAACCAATGAGAGACTAGCTGGAGGTGTCTGGACGGGCAAATTTAACTCTCATTTCCCACCAGGAAGAGGAATTAACCAAAGGCTCAGCATGTCGTGCCGGAACCAGATTAGGGCCTGAAGCCATCCTGCGGTGTTGCGGCCAGCTCACAAGAAAGCGAGTAGAAGAAAGGAGCTCAGGGGCACTGTAATTCACAAACCTGCAGACTTATAAATGACAGCTATCGTCCAAAAATATACTGAAGTAAGGTTGCCAAGAGGACTTGAAAGCGGGGAAGAATTGCAGGAAACCGATTTCAGGAGGTAGACTGGAATTGCATTGAAAACATAGGAAAAGAGGGAGAACGTCCACAATGATGCACTTGGCCAAAAAGGGCGTATGCGTTTTTTCCTGAATCAGGAAAAAACGCATACGCCCTTTTTGGCCAACCAAGCAAGCTTGCAAAGGAAATCTGCACTACAATGATGTCTCACTTCCCCCCGGTCAAAAGGGCCATCTGAGAAAAGTGTAAAATCCAGAAAGGCAGGACAGGCCATGGAGAACTGGGAGCCTTGTTTTGCTGATGGGCGGGATGTAAATTGCCAACAGCCACTCGGGAGAAGTGTATGGTGTTTCCTGAAACATCTAAAAAACAAAGCAACAGAGCCTAGGGCACTTCCACTTATGGTCCTATAGCTTAGGGAAATTAAAATCAAAAAGACACAGCCACCCCACAGTTTGGGACAGCTCTGTTTACAAGAACCTCGTTTACGGTACAAGTTCAGTATCGCAGAAAGTGAAAAATGGATAAAGAAGTTGTGGTACTTATGTACAATGCAAAATCACTCAGCCATGAAATCTATGTCATCAGGCCCATAGCAGCATAATGAGTGGATTCAGGTATGATGATTCTAACTGAAATATGTCACACAGAAAAAGAAACATCATAAGATATCACTAATACACGGAATGTGAACTTGGCTACACATGAACTGAATTACAAAACAGAACAGGGTCTCAAGTTTAGAAAACCAACTTATGCTTCCTTAAGGGGGAAAGTGAGTTGGGGTGCTGCATAAAACCAGAGTTTGAAATTAGCACAGATACCATTCAATAAGCCAAATATGTAATAGACAAGACCTACCCTTGCTCAACAAAATGGACTCAACAATGAGGTATCACCTCACACCTGATAGAATGGGCATCATGAGAAAATCTACAAACAAAAATGCTGGAAAGGGTGTGGAGAAAAGGAACCCTCTTCCACTATTGTTGGGAATATAAATTGATACAGTCACTACGGAGAACAATATGGAGTTTCTTAAGAAACTAACAATAGAATTACCATATGATACAGCAATCCCAGTACTGGACATATACCCAGACAAAACCATAAATCAAAACGAGACATTCACCGCAATGTTCATTGCATCACTATTTACAATATCGAGGTAATGGAAGCAACCTAAATGCCCACAGACAGACGAATGCATAAAGCTGTGGTACATATATAAAATGGAATATTACTAAGCCATGAAAAGGAATGAAATTGGGTCATTTGTAGAGACGTCGATGGATCTAGAGACTGTCATACAGAGTGAAGTAAGTCAGAAAGAGAAAAACAAATCTTGTATATTCATGCATATATGTGGAACCTAGAAAAACTGTACAGATTAACCATTTTGCAAGGCATAAATAGAGCAACAGATGTAGACAACAAATGTATGGACAACAAGGGGGGAAAGCTGTTGGGGGGGTGGTGGTGGGAGGAGTTGAGAGACTGGGATTGGCATGTATACATTTATATGTATAAAATAGATAACCAATAAGAACCTGCTGTATAAAAATATAAAATAAAATTCAAAATTAAAAAGAAATAAAATTTAAAAAATAAAACAGAAAAAACAATTATTCCCTTCACATACATGTATTTATATGAATAAATTATTTCCATGCTTATATCTGTAAATACAAAAAAGAGGAATAAAATCTACCTTGAACCAAAAACGAAAAAGAGAAAAAAAAACACAGAACCCACCAGTTCCACAGAGGAAAACCGTATCAGGGCACTTGCTCCAGTTGTAAACAATTCTGAAGTTGGCCAGTGGTGGGGAATCGTCTCCCATTCAGCCAGCAGCCCCCACGCAACAAGCGTCCTCATTGCAAAGCTGGGGCACCGTGCCGAGGCATCTGTGAGTAAACGGGAGGTGAGCCCCAGGCCAGTTGCTGCTGAACTATTCCCACCCGTCCCAGGTAAAACACCTGAATATATACAAGGACTTGAAAGCCTAGAGGAAGGGCCATAGAGCCACACGAGTGACAGCATGCCGGCCGACTTGGTGCCTGCAGGCCAGCCAGGATGGTCCTGGCCCTGGGTGCTCTTCTGGAAGATTTCCATTTCCCTGACTGAGATACCCGTCCTGTCCCTGCCCCCACTGCTTTTTTCCTTCCTCACCTCTGCCCAGGGAGAAATTCCAGCAGCAGGTATGGGTGACACATCCTCTTCTTTAGCAGGTGGCAGCCTGGCAACTGCTGCAGAAAGTCCAGCAGAGCCCCACTCACACTGGGCCACCCACAAAGCCGTGGCCTCTCACTCCCTCCCACCAGCCCAGCCCCGAGACTGCTGACAGGGCAGAGAAAATGGCGTCAGGCACGGCTGCAGGGGCTCTTGCTGCCTGGAGTGGTATTTATATTGATCTCAACCCAGGCACACCTGGGGAGGGCTGGCCCGCACGGTAAGGCTGCCCAGGTCAGCCAATCATCACCCCTCAGGGGCTCACAGTTGCAGAAAATGGAACTTGCTGAACCGGCCAGGTCCAAGGAACAGGTGTGGGCTCCTGAGAGTCAGGATAGACAAGGGGCTGCAGCTTTGGCTTGTTTTCTAATCATTTTATCTGGCCCATGAGTGGGAGACAACTTCAAGAAAACCCTCTCCTTATGAGAGGAACCCAGGAGTCAGGGAGAGGAGGGGTGGGTGGTGGTTGGAGACAGAGGCCTGGTGCCCCGGGTGCAGTGGAAGTCTCTGGAAGACCAGGTGGAGGGAGGCCGCACAGAGTGACGCCCAGGGTCACAGACCTGTCGCAGCTGCTGTTTGTTAGTTCAAGTCCTGCTCTGAGGTGCTCTGTGCCAGCTCTGAGCGACAGGTGAGCTGGGGGTGCTCTGCAATGAGGGCTATGTGCACGGTTCCTGTGTGCCCAGCCCTGCCATGGTACCTGCAAGGGTAGCTCTGTATCCTGGGAAGGGCCTGACCACGAGAGCCCCGTGGGCTGGGGTGGGGGTGGGGTACCTGCCCAGGTGAGCTCCATATTCTGGGATTGGTCTGACCACGAGAGCCCCATGGGCTGCTGGGGACCTGGTAAAGGATGTCAGGACAGTCAGTGAAGCCACCGAGGATATACCTCCAGTTGCTCCTAATTCCTACACCCTGCTGGTCATTCTACCAACCACCAGGACATGGTATTCTGTATTAGTCTTCAATGATGCCTTCTTTTGTATTCCATTAGTCCCAGAGTCACAAGAAATTTTGGCTTGTGAGTGGCAGGACTCAACATACAACTAAAACAATACTTCCGGGCCGTCTTGCCCCAAGGGTGCAAAAATTCCCACACCATCTTTGGGGAAAGCTTAGCTAAAGACCTAAAAGTTCTACCTCTGGAAAAGGAAACCCTCCTTCAGTACGCAGACGACATTCTGATCGCCAGCCCTACTAAGGAGGCCTCTGAACTACCAAGCCAATAAAGGATAGAAGTTGTCCAAGAAAAAGCTCAAATATCACAGACTGCGGTGACCTGCCTGGGCTTCATTCTCACAGAAGGTCGGAGAAGCCCATCCCAGGAAAGGGAAGAAACCATTTGCAGCCTTACCCCTTTCTAAAACTAGAAGACAGCTTAGGGGTTCCTGGGGAGGCCAGGGTTTGCTGCTTCTGGATCCCTAACTACAGTCTACTAGCTGGGCCTCTATATGAAACACTGAAAGGAAAAGATGATGATCCTTTTGAATAGAATCCAGAAGTGGCCTTTCAAGAATGGAAAGAGCAGTCAATTCAGACCCTTGCCCTGGAACTCCCTAATTTAGCTAAACCCTTTGACCTTTACATTCCCGGTGAAAGGTGAATCGCCATTGGAGAATTAGTGCAAAAACTGGGACCACTTGAAATGGAACAATGCAAGAATGCCATCCAGGTAGGATAAACTACGGTCACCAAGGGGCTTGGCCCACTGCCGCATCTGGCCAAGATACTGGCGGTATCTAAAAACCTGGAAATCAGCAGCCCAAAAGGCCACCTCCTTCCTAAGGGAAAAGGACCCCACGTGGTGATCCTAACCACCAACGATGCCCTGAAGTTGCAGGGTTCGCTCCGTGGGCACACCGACCTCGAGTGAGGAGGCCCTCCAACTCCAACATCCAGAGAGATAACCGGGGGCAACAGGGCACCATGACAACTCGTGTGAACATCACTTGACCTGGAGTTTCTCTCATAAAACAATAAGAGTGTGTCCCAAAAGAGTAGACTACTGCTTGCAGGACTTACTGCACCCAGAGGGGAGCTAATAATCTTGGTGGGGGAACCGTATATCACACTGTCACCATAGAAAAGCCTACAGACACCGTGATGATGGTGGCCAATAAGACCGGCTGGACTCCTGTTTACTTCAAAAGACTGTTGACTCAGTGGTCATCATGGTCCTTGATCACCACTGACCCTGGACTGTCTGGGAGTTGAGCGGGCAGGGCTCTGACACCTGGTGCTGTTTGTACGTTAATTCAGGGGCCTAATTGAAGAAAGCGCAGACTACTGGTCAGAGCATCTAGGCTGGCAGAAACGGTCAGCCTAAGGTGGCCGAACAAATGTGGGGCGGGGTGAAACCGGCCCCCACAGCGTCTCTGCACATCTCTTTCCTGGACCCTTAAAGGTCATTAGAATCTATAACACTTCCAATGCTGGTGCTCAGGTGGACGAGCAGGGAAGCAGGGGGCCTGGGGACAATCAACGTCACCTGGAGGCTGCTGGGGAGAAGCTCTGACCCTCGCCCCCGGGTATTAGGGCTCCCAACTCAGCACTCAGCAGTTACAGAAGAAGTGTCTGCACCCTCAGCACTCCAAGAATGAGGAACGGGACAAAAGGCAGAGGAGGGGTTTGTCCCCAGCAAAGCCCATTAAAAATCCCTGGGAGATAAAAATAGAATCTGGGCAATAAAGTCAAGTCTAACCTTTTTTATCCTTTGTGCTTTGTCTAATTTCACGTGCTCCTAGGGTCCCGCATGCAGAGGTTCCACACCCGGCACTTCAGACCAGATTTCCTAGTGCAGAATGGCTGGGTCGACACCTCAGCTCCTGGGGCCCAGTGCAGACTCCGCGATATAGAGCCTGAGCTGCAGCCAACCTGGCCCTCGAGAGCTCCGCCCCCTCCCTCCCACTGACTCTGACAGGATCTCTACACAGCAGCCCAGCCCACAGCCCACGGGGTAGTGCATGCTCTCACCTCTCCATTCTCTGATCAAAATATAAAGTTTCCTTTGCTTGTGAACCAAACTCAGTCTCGATCTGTTGGCCCCAATGACACTGGGCAGGGGGACACTTGTTGGGGTCCACTCTGGAGGATCAGTAACAGAAATTGAGACTATTGTAACCTCAATGAACAGATGTGTGAGCCAAACTGTAGTTAACATAGAACAGTGTATAAGGCTCGGGTAAAATAAGATGTTTCTAACACTTCCATTTGATATTTCCATCACTTTATTATAAGCAAGTTCAGTGAAAAGGTTTGTCTTATTTGTCAGGTCAATATTAGAGAAACAAAGTGATTTCTTTCCAAGGATGTACATCTAATAATCTTGGTTAAAGCTTCAATCTTGTTTTAAATGCTTTTCCATTGAAAATGATACCTCTCTTTCAGCTCCCCCATTTCTGAGAAGTATAAAATCTTATAATTTATTATTACCAAAGGGGAAAGGTGGGAGGAGGGATAAATTAACAGTTTGGGATTAACACATACACACTGCTATGTATAAAATAGATCATCAACAAGGAACTACTGTATAGCACAGGGAACTACACTCAACATTTTGCAATAACCTATAAGGGGAAATAATCTGAAAAAGAATAGATATTTTTATTGACATCATCTATCAATGACAGTTAAAGTGTAACCTAAGGGAAGCTGGTGGTGAGTGCTTCTGACCCTGAAGACTTCAATCATCTAAAGTTTGGACTCTGCCTACTTCCCAAGGCCCTTAATGAACATATGTGTAGCCGTAGCTTAAAAAATTCCCCAGTTTGGGTTTCGGGGAGACACTGATTTTGAAAAAGCCCTGGTGTTCTCCTTACATGAATGGGACTCTTCCTACTGCTAAAACATGTCTGTCACACCCAGAGGATGGTATACCGTCTGATCGGGAAGAGTTTGGAAAAGGCATCTCATCTCCTCATCTCCTGGTGCTCGGGTTCACCCCTCCAGCGTCTTTACTAACAGTCTCCCCACTTGGAGATGTCAGCACTGTCAACATCCTGTTGCGTACAGTTTGGAATTTGTCCAGAGGATGAAGCGGAAGGATGAGGAACAATGAGAGACAAGTCCTAAGTGTTCAGACAGGCACATGTCACTCTAATTTCCAATCAGGAAGACGAATTGACCAAAGGCTAGGGTTGCCCGTGGAAACAGTATAGGGCTTGAGGAAATCCCGCTGCTTTGTGGCCAGTTCCCATAAACACAAGTTGAACAATGGAACTCAGGGGCAGTAAAATTCACAAAACTGCAGAGTTGAAAATATCCATCACTGAAAAATGTCTTGAGGAAAGTCAGAGAAAAGGACTTGTAAGCAAGGGAGAATGGCAGGAAAGGGATTTGAGGAGGTAGAAAGGACTCGCCATTAAGCACAAGAAAAGGAGCTGAACATTGCCAACATTGCAGTTGGCCAAAAAGGGTGTATGCGTTTTTTTCTGTATATATTCAAGAAAAGGGCATACACTTTTTTAGCCAACCAAACAGGTGGGCACTGGAAGTCAATACTACAAAAGATATCACTTTGCATCAGTCAGAAGAGCCATCCTCATAAAGCGTAAACAACAGAAATGCAGGACAGGGCAAGGAGAAGAGGGAGCCCTGTGAGACTTATAGTGGAAATGTATATTGCCAACGGCCATTCTGGAGAAGTGTATTGTGTTTACTAAAGCATCTAAAAAATGAGCTACAGAGCATAGGGCACTTGCACTCATGGGCGTATATCTTGAGAAAAACAAAAATCGAGAGGACACAGGCACCCCAATGTTTACCCCCTCTCTGTTTAAAAGATCTCAACTAGGATATAACTTAAATGTCTCTGGAGGGAAAAAATGGGTAGAGATGTGGTACTTAGGTAGAGTGGAATATTATTCAGCCTGGAAATCAATGAAATATGGCCAGTTGTAACAACTCCGGAGGAGTTACGTATGATCTTTCTAAGTGACATAATTCAAAAAGAAAAAGACACATATCATAAGATATCACTTAAAGGTGGAATCCAAAATGGCTACACATGAAATAAATTACAAAACAAAAACATAGTCAAATATGTAGAAAACACGCATAAGGCTGCTAAACGGGAAAGGTGGGGAGGGGTGAGGCATCACCCAGGAGGTTGAAATTAGCAAAGATACCATTCCAAATACCAAACTGATAATCAACAAGGCCTACACGGTAGCTAAAAGAACTGCACTCAGCACACTCAAGTCACCGGAAAAGAATATATACGACTGGTAAGAATCTGAAAAAGAATTTACTGATGTCTCTCTGTACGTGAATCAAGTGGATGTACAGCAGCAAGAAACAGAGCTTTGAAAATCAGCTGTAACCAATATAGTAATAAATTGAAAAAAATAAACGACAGAGAGACAGAGAAAACCTCTTACAACTTTTCCTCAGGGCCGGTGATGCAACATGGATTGAACACATCTAGACCCACAGCAGGATGAGACATAAGGCTGGAAACTGTTTGCGCTAAGAGAAATGTGAGGTTGGGTGAGGAAATGCACACCCTTTAAAGTAATACTACCTGGTACCCATTCAATGGGTCCCAAATATGCAGGTTCAAGGGATCTTCCTACAGCTAAAACATGCATGGAAAACCCAGAGGACTGTACACCATGTGATCGGGAGATGTGTCTAAAATGCAGCTCATTTATCCTCTCCTGGTGCTCCTGTTCACCATTCCAGCCACGTTACTTAGAATCTCCCCACTTGGAGAATCAGCACATTTCAACTTCTGTTTCACACATTTTGCAAATTGTGAGGAGGATGAACGGGGAACCAATGAGAGAATAGTTGTGGGGTTTGGACGGGCACATATCACTCTAATTTCCCATTAAGAATAAGAATTGAAAAAAGGCTCAGCCCGCCTCGCCCGAGCCAAAATAGGGCCTGAAGCAATCCTGCGGGTTTGAGGCCAGCTCACAAAAGAGCAACTTAAAAAATGGAGCTCAGGGTCACTGCAATTCACAAACCTGCAGAGTTATAAATGAAAACTAACGTCCAAAAATATGTTGAGGTAAGGCAAAGAAGAGGATCTGAATGCAAGACAGAATTGCAAGAAACAGATTTCAAGAGATAGATTGGACTCGTCTTTAAAGCACATGAAAAGCGGCAGAATTTCGACAATGATGCAGTTGGCCCAAAAGGGCGTATGCGTTTTTTCCTGATTATATCCAGGAAAAAACGCATACGCACTTTATGGGCAACGAAGCAAGCAAGCAATGCAAATGTGCACAACAAAGAAGTCTCATTTCCCACTGGTCAAAAGGGCCATCCTAAAAAATTGTAAAAACCAGAAATGCAGGACAGGCCATGGAGAACAGGGAGCCTTTATACGCTGATGGGCAGTGTGTGAACTGCCGAGAGCCACTCTGGAGAAGTGTATGGTGGTTCCTAAATCATCTAAAAAACAGAGCTACAGAGCATAGGACACTTCCAATCATGGGAGTATATCTAGGGAAATCTAAAAATTAACAAGACACAAGCACACCACAGTTTAGGGCTACTCTGTTTACAAGAACCTCAACTTCAGTATACCTTAAATATCCCAGGAAAGAGAACAATGGATAAAGAAGATGTGGTACTTATGTACAATGGAATATCTCTTCACCATGAAATCAATGTAATAAGGCTAGTAGAAGGATAAAGAGTGGATTTAGGTCCGATAATACTACTTGAAATAAGTCAAACAGAAAAAGAAACATATCATAAGATATCACTTATAGAGGGAGGGTAAATATGGCTGCACAAGAAATGAATTACAGAACAGAACAGTGTCTCACATTTAGAAAACACACTTATTTCAGCTTAAGGGGAAAGGAGAGGTGGGGTGCTGCATAAAACCAGAGATTGAAATGAGCACAGATAAAGTTCCTTAAGCCAAATATGGAATAGACAAGAGCTACTCCTTGCTCAACGAAATGGACTCAACACCCAATATTAAACGCCTAACAATGTACCTGACTAGTAAGTATCTTAAAACCTATGGATTCCTATGTCTCCAAAAGAGAATCAAGCGTGTGTACAGGGGCATAAACGCAGCAGTGATAGGATTGGAGAGGTTCGGTGAGCAAATGAAGACCCTTTGAAGTCATATTGCATGGTACCCATTACACGGGTCTCAACTCTCCAGGTTTAAGGTATTCTTCCTTCAGCTAAAACATGCATGTGGAACCCAGAGTATGATCAACCGTGTGAACGGGAGACGTGTTCAAATATGTCTCAGTTTTCCTCCTCTGGTACTCGGGTGCAACATTCCAGATGCTTTACTAACACTCTCCCGACTTGGGGAGTCAATCCCTTTAACCTCCTGTTTGGCCCAGTTTGCAATTTCTGCGGAAGATGAACAGGAATAGCGAGAACCAATGAGAGACTAGCTGGAGGTGTCTGGACGGGCAAATTTAACTCTCATTTCCCACCAGGAAGAGGAATTAACCAAAGGCTCAGCGTGCCGTGCCGGAACCAGATTAGGGCCTGAAGCCATCCTGCGGTGTTGCGGCCAGCTCAAAAGAAAGCGAGTTGAAGAAAGGAGCTCAGGGGCACTGTAATTCACAAAACTGCAGAGTTATAAATGACAGCTATCGTCCAAAAATATACTGAAGTAAGGCTGCCAAGAGGACTTGAAAGCGGGGCAGAATTGCAGGAAACCGATTTCAGGAGGTAGACTGGAATTGCATTGAAAGCATAGGAAAAGAGGCAGAACGTCCACAATGATGCACTTGGCCAAAAAGGGCGTAGGCGTTTTTTCCTGAACATATTCAGGAAAAAACGCATACGCCCTTTTTGGCCAACCAAGCAAGCTTGCAAAGGAAATCTGCACTACAATGAAGTCTCACTTCCCCCCGGTCAAAAGGGCCATCTGAAAAAAGTGTAAAATCCAGAAAGGCAGGACAGGCCATGGAGAACTGGGAGCCTTGTTATGCTGATGGGCGGGATGTAAATTGCCAACAGCCACTCGGGAGAAGTGTATGGTGTTTCCTGAAACATCTAAAAAACAAAGCAACAGAGCCTAGGGCACTTCCACTTATGGTCCTATAGCTTAGGGAAATTAAAATCAAAAAGACACAGCCACCCCAAAGTTTGGGACGGCTCTGTTTACAAGAACCTCGTTTACAGTACAAGTTCAACATCGCAGAAAGTGAAAAATGGATAAAGAAGTTGTGGTACTTACGTACAATGCAATATCACTCAGCAATTAAATCTCTGTCTTCAGACACGTAGAAGCATAATGAGTGGATTCAGGTATGATGATTTTATCTGAAATAAGTCACACAGAAAAAGAAACATCATAAGATATCAGTAATACATGGAATGTAAACTTGGCTACACAGGAACTGAATTCCAAAACAGAACAGGGTCTCAAATTTAGAAAACCAACTTATGCTTGCTTAAGGGGAAAGGGGAGTTGGGGTGCTGCATAAAACCAGAGATTGAAATGAGCACAGATAAAGTTCCTTAATCAAATATGTAATAGACAAGAGCTACTCCTTGCTCAACGAAATGGACTCAACACCCCATATTAAACGCCTAAGAATGTACCTGACTAGCAAGTATCTTAAAATCTATGGATTGCTATGTCTCTGAAAGGGAATCAAGCGTGTGTAGAGGGGCATAAACGCAGCAGTGATAGGATTGGAGAGGTTCGGTGAGCAAATGAAGACCCTTTGAAGTCACATTGCATGGTACCCATTCCACGGGTCTCAACTCTCCAGGTTTAAGGGATTCTTCCTTCAGCTAAAACATGCATGTGGAACCCAGAGTATGATCAACCATGTGATCGGGAGACGTGTTCAAATATGTCTCAGTTTTCGTACCCTGGTACTCGGGTGCAACATTCCAGATGCTTTACTAACACTCTCCCGACTTGGAGAGTCAGTATCTTTATTCTCCTGTTTGGCCCAGTTTGCAATTTCTGTGGAAGATGAACAGGAATAGGGAGAACCAATGAGAGACAAGCTGGAGGTTTCTGGACGGGCAAATTTAACTCTCATTTCCCACGAAGGACAGGAATTAACCAAAGGCTCAGCGTGCCGTGCTGGAACCAGATTAGGGCCTGAAACAATCCTGCGGTGTTGCGGCCAGCTCACAAGAAAGCGAGATGAAGAACGGAGCTCAGGGGCACAGGAATTCACAAACCTGCAGAGTTATAAATGACAGCTATCGTCCAAAAATATACTGAAGGAAGGCTGCCAAGAGGACTTGAAAGCGGGGCAGAATTGCAGGAAACCGATTTCAGGAGGTAGACTGGAATTGCATTTTAAGCATAGGAAAAGAGGCAGAACGTCCACAATGATGCACTTGGCCAAAAAGGGCGTATGCGTTTTTTCCTGAATCAGGAAAAAATGCATACGCACTTTTTGGCCAACCAAGCAAGCTTGCAAAGGAAATCTGCACTACAATGAAGTCTCACTTCCCCCCGGTCAAAAGGGCCATCTGAGAAAAGTGTAAAATCCAGAAAGGCAGGACAGGCCATGGAGAACTGGGAGCCTTGTTATGCTGATGGGCGGGATGTAAATTGCCAACAGCCACTCGGGAGAAGTGTATGGTGTTTCCTGAAACATCTAAAAAACAAAGCAACAGAGCCTAGGGCACTTCCACTTATGGTCCTATAGCTTAGGGAAATTAAAATCAAAAAGACACAGCCACCCCACAGTTTGGGACAGCTCTGTTTACAAGAACCTCGTTTACGGTACAAGTTCAATATCGCAGAAAGTGAAAAATGGATAAAGAAGTTGTGGTACTTATGTACAATGCAAAATCACTCAGCCATGAAATCTATGTCATCAGGCCCGTAGCAGCATAATGAGTGGATTCAGGTATGATGATTCTAACTGAAATATGTCACACAGAAAAAGAAACATCATAAGATATCACTAATACACGGAATGTGAACTTGGCTACACATGAACTGAATTACAAAACAGAACAGGGTCTCAAGTTTAGAAAACCAACTTATGCTTCCTTAATGGGGAAAGTGAGTTGGGGTGCTGCATAAAACCAGAGTTTGAAATTAGCACAGATACCATTCAATAAGCCAAATATGTAATAGACAAGACCTACCCCTTGCTCAACAAAATGGACTCAACAATGAGGTATCACCTCACACCTGATAGAATGGGCATCATGAGAAAATCTACAAACAAAAATGCTGGAAAGGGTGTGGAGAAAAGGAACCCTCTTCCACTATTGTTGGGAATATAAATTGATACAGTCACTACGGAGAACAATATGGAGTTTCTTAAGAAACTAACAATAGAATTACCATATGATACAGCAATCCCAGTACTGGACATATACCCAGACAAAACCATAAATCAAAACGAGACATTCACCGCAATGTTCATTGCATCACTATTTACAATATCGAGGTAATGGAAGCAACCTAAATGCCCACAGACAGACGAATGCATAAAGCTGTGGTACATATATAAAATGGAATATTACTAAGCCATGAAAAGGAATGAAATTGGGTCATTTGTAGAGACGTCGATGGATCTAGAGACTGTCATACAGAGTGAAGTAAGTCAGAAAGAGAAAAACAAATCTTGTATATTCATGCATATATGTGGAACCTAGAAAAACTGTACAGATTAACCATTTTGCAAGGCATAAATAGAGCAACAGATGTAGACAACAAATGTATGGACAACAAGGGGGGAAAGCTGTTGGGGGGGTGGTGGTGGGAGGAGTTGAGAGACTGGGATTGGCATGTATACATTTATATGTATAAAATAGATAACCAATAAGAACCTGCTGTATAAAAATATAAAATAAAATTCAAAATTAAAAAGAAATAAAATTTAAAAAATAAAACAGAAAAAACAATTATTCCCTTCACATACATGTATTTATATGAATAAATTATTTCCATGCTTATATCTGTAAATACAAAAAAGAGGAATAAAATCTACCTTGAACCAAAAATGAAAAAGAGAAAAAAAAACACAGAACCCACCAGTTCCACAGAGGAAAACCGTATCAGGGCACTTGCTCCAGTTGTAAACAATTCTGAAGTTGGCCAGTGGTGGGGAATCGTCTCCCATTCAGCCAGCAGCCCCCACGCAACAAGCGTCCTCATTGCAAAGCTGGGGCACCGTGCCGAGGCATCTGTGAGTAAACGGGAGGTGAGCCCCAGGCCAGTTGCTGCTGAACTATTCCCACCCGTCCCAGGTAAAACACCTGAATATATACAAGGACTTGAAAGCCTAGAGGAAGGGCCATAGAGCCACACGAGTGACAGCATGCCGGCCGACTTGGTGCCTGCAGGCCAGCCAGGATGGTCCTGGCCCTGGGTGCTCTTCTGGAAGATTTCCATTTCCCTGACTGAGATACCCGTCCTGTCCCTGCCCCCACTGCTTTTTTCCTTCCTCACCTCTGCCCAGGGAGAAATTCCAGCAGCAGGTATGGGTGACACATCCTCTTCTTTAGCAGGTGGCAGCCTGGCAACTGCTGCAGAAAGTCCAGCAGAGCCCCACTCACACTGGGCCACCCACAAAGCCGTGGCCTCTCACTCCCTCCCACCAGCCCAGCCCCGAGACTGCTGACAGGGCAGAGAAAATGGCGTCAGGCACGGCTGCAGGGGCTCTTGCTGCCTGGAGTGGTATTTATATTGATCTCAACCCAGGCACACCTGGGGAGGGCTGGCCCGCACGGTAAGGCTGCCCAGGTCAGCCAATCATCACCCCTCAGGGGCTCACAGTTGCAGAAAATGGAACTTGCTGAACCGGCCAGGTCCAAGGAACAGGTGTGGGCTCCTGAGAGTCAGGATAGACAAGGGGCTGCAGCTTTGGCTTGTTTTCTAATCATTTTATCTGGCCCATGAGTGGGAGACAACTTCAAGAAAACCCTCTCCTTATGAGAGGAACCCAGGAGTCAGGGAGAGGAGGGGTGGGTGGTGGTTGGAGACAGAGGCCTGGTGCCCCGGGTGCAGTGGAAGTCTCTGGAAGACCAGGTGGAGGGAGGCCGCACAGAGTGACGCCCAGGGTCACAGACCTGTCGCAGCTGCTGTTTGTTAGTTCAAGTCCTGCTCTGAGGTGCTCTGTGCCAGCTCTGAGCGACAGGTGAGCTGGGGGTGCTCTGCAATGAGGGCTATGTGCACGGTTCCTGTGTGCCCAGCCCTGCCATGGTACCTGCAAGGGTAGCTCTGTATCCTGGGAAGGGCCTGACCACGAGAGCCCCGTGGGCTGGGGTGGGGGTGGGGTACCTGCCCAGGTGAGCTCCATATTCTGGGATTGGTCTGACCACGAGAGCCCCATGGGCTGCTGGGGACCTGGTAAAGGATGTCAGGACAGTCAGTGAAGCCACCGAGGATATACCTCCAGTTGCTCCTAATTCCTACACCCTGCTGGTCATTCTACCAACCACCAGGACATGGTATTCTGTATTAGTCTTCAATGATGCCTTCTTTTGTATTCCATTAGTCCCAGAGTCACAAGAAATTTTGGCTTGTGAGTGGCAGGACTCAACATACAACTAAAACAATACTTCCGGGCCGTCTTGCCCCAAGGGTGCAAAAATTCCCACACCATCTTTGGGGAAAGCTTAGCTAAAGACCTAAAAGTTCTACCTCTGGAAAAGGAAACCCTCCTTCAGTACGCAGACGACATTCTGATCGCCAGCCCTACTAAGGAGGTCTCTGAACTACCAAGCCAATAAAGGATAGAAGTTGTCCAAGAAAAAGCTCAAATATCACAGACTGCGGTGACCTGCCTGGGCTTCATTCTCACAGAAGGTCGGAGAAGCCCATCCCAGGAAAGGGAAGAAACCATTTGCAGCCTTACCCCTTTCTAAAACTAGAAGACAGCTTAGGGGTTCCTGGGGAGGCCAGGGTTTGCTGCTTCTGGATCCCTAACTACAGTCTACTAGCTGGGCCTCTATATGAAACACTGAAAGGAAAAGATGATGATCCTTTTGAATAGAATCCAGAAGTGGCCTTTCAAGAATGGAAAGAGCAGTCAATTCAGACCCTTGCCCTGGAACTCCCTAATTTAGCTAAACCCTTTGACCTTTACATTCCCGGTGAAAGGTGAATCGCCATTGGAGAATTAGTGCAAAAACTGGGACCACTTGAAATGGAACAATGCAAGAATGCCATCCAGGTAGGATAAACTACGGTCACCAAGGGGCTTGGCCCACTGCCGCATCTGGCCAAGATACTGGCGGTATCTAAAAACCTGGAAATCAGCAGCCCAAAAGGCCACCTCCTTCCTAAGGGAAAAGGACCCCACGTGGTGATCCTAACCACCAACGATGCCCTGAAGTTGCAGGGTTCGCTCCGTGGGCACACCAACCTCGAGTGAGGAGGCCCTCCAACTCCAACATCCAGAGAGATAACCGGGGGCAACAGGGCACCATGACGACTCGTGTGAACATCACTTGACCTGGAGTTTCTCTCATAAAACAATAAGAGTGTGTCCCAAAAGAGTAGACTACTGCTTGCAGGACTTACTGCACCCAGAGGGGAGCTAATAATCTTGGCGGGGGAACCGTATATCACACTGTCACCATAGAAAAGCCTACAGACACCGTGATGATGGTGGCCAATAAGACCGGCTGGACTCCTGTTTACTTCAAAAGACTGTTGACTCAGTGGTCATCATGGTCCTTGATCACCACTGACCCTGGACTGTCTGGGAGTTGAGCGGGCAGGGCTCTGACACCTGGTGCTGTTTGTACGTTAATTCAGGGGCCTAATTGAAGAAAGCGCAGACTACTGGTCAGAGCATCTAGGCTGGCAGAAACGGTCAGCCTAAGGTGGCCGAACAAATGTGGGGCGGGGTGAAACCGGCCCCCACAGCGTCTCTGCACATCTCTTTCCTGGACCCTTAAAGGTCATTAGAATCTATAACACTTCCAATGCTGGTGCTCAGGTGGACGAGCAGGGAGGCAGGGGGCCTGGGGACAATCAACGTCACCTGGAGGCTGCTGGGGAGAAGTTCTGACCCTCGCCCCCGGGTATTAGGGCTCCCAACTCAGCACTCAGCAGTTACAGAAGAAGTGTCTGCACCCTCAGCACTCCAAGAATGAGGAACGGGACAAAAGGCAGAGGAGGGGTTTGTCCCCAGCAAAGCCCATTAAAAATCCCTGGGAGATAAAAATAGAATCTGGGCAATAAAGTCAAGTCTAACCTTTTTTATCCTTTGTGCTTTGTCTAATTTCACGTGCTCCTAGGGTCCCGCATGCAGAGGTTCCACACCCGGCACTTCAGACCAGATTTCCTAGTGCAGAATGGCTGGGTCGACACCTCAGCTCCTGGGGCCCAGTGCAGACTCCGCGATATAGAGCCTGAGCTGCAGCCAACCTGGCCCTCGAGAGCTCCGCCCCCTCCCTCCCACTGACTCTGACAGGATCTCTACACAGCAGCCCAGCCCACAGCCCACGGGGTAGTGCATGCTCTCACCTCTCCATTCTCTGATCAAAATATAAAGTTTCCTTTGCTTGTGAACCAAACTCAGTCTCGATCTGTTGGCCCCAATGACACTGGGCAGGGGGACACTTGTTGGGGTCCACTCTGGAGGATCAGTAACAGAAATTGAGACTATTGTAACCTCAATGAACAGATGTGTGAGCCAAACTGTAGTTAACATAGAACAGTGTATAAGGCTCGGGTAAAATAAGATGTTTCTAACACTTCCATTTGATATTTCCATCACTTTATTATAAGCAAGTTCAGTGAAAAGGTTTGTCTTATTTGTCAGGTCAATATTAGAGAAACAAAGTGATTTCTTTCCAAGGATGTACATCTAATAATCTTGGTTAAAGCTTCAATCTTGTTTTAAATGCTTTTCCATTGAAAATGATACCTCTCTTTCAGCTCCCCCATTTCTGAGAAGTATAAAATCTTATAATTTATTATTACCAAAGGGGAAAGGTGGGAGGAGGGATAAATTAACAGTTTGGGATTAACACATACACACTGTTATGTATAAAATAGATCATCAACAAGGAACTACTGTATAGCACAGGGAACTACACTCAACATTTTGCAATAACCTATAAGGGGAAATAATCTGAAAAAGAATAGATATTTTTATTGACATCATCTATCAATGACAGTTAAAGTGTAACCTAAGGGAAGCTGGTGGTGAGTGCTTCTGACCCTGAAGACTTCAATCATCTAAAGTTTGGACTCTGCCTACTTCCCAAGGCCCTTAATGAACATATGTGTAGCCGTAGCTTAAAAAATTCCCCAGTTTGGGTTTCGGGGAGACACTGATTTTGAAAAAGCCCTGGTGTTCTCCTTACATGAATGGGACTCTTCCTACTGCTAAAACATGTCTGTCACACCCAGAGGATGGTATACCGTCTGATCGGGAAGAGTTTGGAAAAGGCATCTCATCTCCTCATCTCCTGGTGCTCGGGTTCACCCCTCCAGCGTCTTTACTAACAGTCTCCCCACTTGGAGATGTCAGCACTGTCAACATCCTGTTGCGTACAGTTTGGAATTTGTCCAGAGGATGAAGCGGAAGGATGAGGAACAATGAGAGACAAGTCCTAGGTGTTCAGACAGGCACATGTCACTCTAATTTCCAATCAGGAAGACGAATTGACCAAAGGCTAGGGTTGCCCATGGAAACAGTATAGGGCTTGAGGAAATCCCGCTGCTTTGTGGCCAGTTCCCATAAACACAAGTTGAACAATGGAACTCAGGGGCAGTAAAATTCACAAAACTGCAGAGTTGAAAATATCCATCACTGAAAAATGTCTTGAGGAAAGTCAGAGAAAAGGACTTGTAAGCAAGGGAGAATGGCAGGAAAGGGATTTGAGGAGGTAGAAAGGACTCGCCATTAAGCACAAGAAAAGGAGCTGAACATTGCCAACATTGCAGTTGGCCAAAAAGGGTGTATGCGTTTTTTTCTGTATATATTCAAGAAAAGGGCATACACTTTTTTAGCCAACCAAACAGGTGGGCACTGGAAGTCAATACTACAAAAGATATCACTTTGCATCAGTCAGAAGAGCCATCCTCATAAAGCGTAAACAACAGAAATGCAGGACAGGGCAAGGAGAAGAGGGAGCCCTGTGAGACTTATAGTGGAAATGTATATTGCCAACGGCCATTCTGGAGAAGTGTATTGTGTTTACTAAAGCATCTAAAAAATGAGCTACAGAGCATAGGGCACTTGCACTCATGGGCGTATATCTTGAGAAAAACAAAAATCGAGAGGACACAGGCACCCCAATGTTTACCCCCTCTCTGTTTAAAAGATCTCAACTAGGATATAACTTAAATGTCTCTGGAGGGAAAAAATGGGTAGAGATGTGGTACTTAGGTAGAGTGGAATATTATTCAGCCTGGAAATCAATGAAATATGGCCAGTTGTAACAACTCCGGAGGAGTTACGTATGATCTTTCTAAGTGACATAATTCAAAAAGAAAAAGACACATATCATAAGATATCACTTAAAGGTGGAATCCAAAATGGCTACACATGAAATAAATTACAAAACAAAAACATAGTCAAATATGTAGAAAACACGCATAAGGCTGCTAAACGGGAAAGGTGGGGAGGGGTGAGGCATCACCCAGGAGGTTGAAATTAGCAAAGATACCATTCCAAATACCAAACTGATAATCAACAAGGCCTACACGGTAGCTAAAAGAACTGCACTCAGCACACTCAAGTCACCGGAAAAGAATATATACGACTGGTAAGAATCTGAAAAAGAATTTACTGATGTCTCTCTGTACGTGAATCAAGTGGATGTACAGCAGCAAGAAACAGAGCTTTGAAAATCAGCTGTAACCAATATAGTAATAAATTGAAAAAAATAAACGACAGAGAGACAGAGAAAACCTCTTACAACTTTTCCTCAGGGCCGGTGATGCAACATGGATTGAACACATCTAGACCCACAGCAGGATGAGACGTAAGGCTGGAAACTGTTTGCGCTAAGAGAAATGTGAGGTTGGGTGAGGAAATGCACACCCTTTAAAGTAATACTACCTGGTACCCATTCAATGGGTCCCAAATATGCAGGTTCAAGGGATCTTCCTACAGCTAAAACATGCATGGAAAACCCAGAGGACTGTACACCATGTGATCGGGAGATGTGTCTAAAATGCAGCTCATTTATCCTCTCCTGGTGCTCCTGTTCACCATTCCAGCCACGTTACTTAGAATCTCCCCACTTGGAGAATCAGCACATTTCAACTTCTGTTTCACACATTTTGCAAATTGTGAGGAGGATGAACTGGGAACCAATGAGAGAATAGTTGTGGGGTTTGGACGGGCACATATCACTCTAATTTCCCATTAAGAATAAGAATTGAAAAAAGGCTCAGCCCGCCTCGCCCGAGCCAAAATAGGGCCTGAAGCAATCCTGCGGGTTTGAGGCCAGCTCACAAAAGAGCAACTTAAAAAATGGAGCTCAGGGTCACTGCAATTCACAAACCTGCAGAGTTATAAATGAAAACTAACGTCCAAAAATATGTTGAGGTAAGGCAAAGAAGAGGATCTGAATGCAAGACAGAATTGCAAGAAACAGATTTCAAGAGATAGATTGGACTCGTCTTTAAAGCACATGAAAAGCGGCAGAATTTCGACAATGATGCAGTTGGCCCAAAAGGGCGTATGCGTTTTTTCCTGATTATATCCAGGAAAAAACGCATACGCACTTTATGGGCAACGAAGCAAGCAAGCAATGCAAATGTGCACAACAAAGAAGTCTCATTTCCCACTGGTCAAAAGGGCCATCCTAAAAAATTGTAAAAACCAGAAATGCAGGACAGGCCATGGAGAACAGGGAGCCTTTATACGCTGATGGGCAGTGTGTGAACTGCCGAGAGCCACTCTGGAGAAGTGTATGGTGGTTCCTAAATCATCTAAAAAACAGAGCTACAGAGCATAGGACACTTCCAATCATGGGAGTATATCTAGGGAAATCTAAAAATTAACAAGACACAAGCACACCACAGTTTAGGGCTACTCTGTTTACAAGAACCTCAACTTCAGTATACCTTAAATATCCCAGGAAAGAGAACAATGGATAAAGAAGATGTGGTACTTATGTACAATGGAATATCTCTTCACCATGAAATCAATGTAATAAGGCTAGTAGAAGGATAAAGAGTGGATTTAGGTCCGATAATACTACTTGAAATAAGTCAAACAGAAAAAGAAACATATCATAAGATATCACTTATAGAGGGAGGGTAAATATGGCTGCACAAGAAATGAATTACAGAACAGAACAGTGTCTCACATTTAGAAAACACACTTATTTCAGCTTAAGGGGAAAGGAGAGGTGGGGTGCTGCATAAAACCAGAGTTTGAAATTAGCACAGATACCGTTCAATAAACCAAATAGATATTAGCCAAGATCTACACCTTGCTCAATGAACTGGCCTCAACACACCCTATACACCGCAGAGAAATATATCTGAGTAATAAGAATCTTAAAACCCATGTATTGATATATCTCCATAAGGGAATCAAGTGTGTGCAGAGTGGCACAAACACAGCAGTGAAAATGAGCTAAACCCCATTATAGAAATAAATTTTAAAAACAAAACGCAGAAACAATGAAAGAGAGAAAAATTCTTACAAAATTCGCTCAGGGGCTGTGATGCAACCTGGATTGACCACATATAAACCCACAGCTGGATAAGACATAAGGCTGGACACTTGGGGCTGAGAGGATTGATGAGCTTTGGTGAGCAACTGCCAAAAGTTTAATGCAATACTTCATGCTACTCATTCCAAGGGTCCCAACACTCCAGGTTGAAGGGAATCTTCCTACAGCTAAACCATGCTTGGGAAACCCAGCGACTGGTATACCATATGATCGGGAAAGGTTTCTAAAACGCACCTCATTTTTCCTCTCCTGGGGCTCCGGATCGACATTCCAGCCGCTTTACCAAAAATATCCCCACATGGAGAGTCAATGTCTTTAAGTTCTGGTATCGCACAGTCTGCAGTTAGTGCGGAGGATGAATGGGAATAGGGGGAACCAGTGAGAAACTAGCTGTAGCGGTTTCAATGGGCACATGTCACTCTAAATTCACATCAGTAAGAAGAATAAACCAAAGGCACAGCAAGGTGCCCCAGAAGAAGAATAGGGCCTGAAGGAATCCTGTGGTTATGAGGCAAGATCACAAAAATAAGAGCTGAAAAATGGAGCTAAGGGCCACTGCAATTCAAAAACCTGCAGAGTTATAAAGGCCAACTATTTTCAAAAAATATATTGAGGTAAGGCTATGAAGAGGCATTGAAAGCAAGGCAGAATTGCAGGAAAACGATTTCAGGAGGTAGACTGGAATTGCATTTAAAGCATAGGAAAAGAGGCAGAACGTCCACAATGATTCACTTGGCCAAAAAGGGCGTATGCCTTTTTTCCTGAATTTATTCAGGAAAAAAGGCATACGCCCTTTTTGGCCAACCAAGCAAGCTTGCAAAGGAAATCTGCACTACAATGAAGTCTCACTTCCCCCCGGTCAAAAGGGCCATCTGAAAAAAGTGTAAAATCCAGAAAGGCAGGACAGGCCATGGAGAACTGGGAGCCTTGTTATGCTGATGGACGGGATGTAAATTGCCAACAGACACTCGGGAGAAGTGTATGGTGTTTCCTGAAACATCTAAAAAACAAAGCAACAGAGCCTAGGGCACTTCCACTTATGGTCCTATAGCTTAGGGAAATTAAAATCAAAAAGACACAGCCACCCCAAAGTTTGGGACGCCTCTGTTTACAAGAATCTCGTTTACCGTACAAGTTCAACATCGCAGAAAGTGAAAAATGGATAAAGAAGTTGTGGTATTTACTTACAAAGCAATATCACTCAGCAATGAAATCTATGTCATCAGGCCCTTAGCAGCACAATGAGTGGATTCAGGTATGATGATTCTAACTGAAATAAGTCACACAGAAAAAGAAACATCATAAGATATCAGTAATACACGGAATGTAAACTTGGCTACACAGGAACTGAATTACAGAACAGAACAGGGTCTCAAATTTAGAAAACCAACTTATGCTTGCTTAAGGGGAAAGGTGAGTTGGGGTGCTGCATAAAACCAGAGATTGAAATGAGCACAGATAAAGTTCCTTAAGCCAAATATGGAATAGACAAGAGCTACTCCTTGCTCAACGAAATGGACTCAACACCGCATATTAAACGCCTAAGAATGTACCTGACTAGTAAGTATCTTAAAACCTATGGATTGCTATGTCTCCGAAAGAGAATCAAGCATGTGTACAGGGGCATAAACGCAGCAGTGATAGGATTGGAGAGGTTCGGTGAGCAAATGAAGACCCTTTGAAGTCATATTGCATGGTACCCATTCCACGGGTTTCAACTACCCAGGTTTAAGGTATTCTTCCTTCAGCTAAAACATGCATGTGGAACCTAGAGTATGATCAACCATGTGATCGGGAGACGTGTTCAAATATGTCTCAGTTTTCGTACCCTGGTACTCGGGTGCAACATTCCAGACGCTTTACTAACACCCTCCCGACTTGGAGAGTCAGTCCCTTTAACCTCCTGTTTGGCCCAGTTTGCAATTTCTGCGGAAGATGAACAGGAATAGCGAGAACCAATGAGAGACTAGCTGGAGGTGTCTGGACGGGCAAATTTAACTCTCATTTCCCACCAGGAAGAGGAATTAACCAAAGGCTCAGCGTGCCGTGCCGGAACCAGATTAGGGCCTGAAGCCATCCTGCGGTGTTGCGGCCAGCTCAAAAGAAAGCGAGTTGAAGAAAGGAGCTCAGGGGCACTGTAATTCACAAACCTGCAGAGTTATAAATGACAGCTATCGTCCAAAAATATACTGAAGTAAGGCTGCCAAGAGGACTTGAAAGCGGGGCAGAATTGCAGGAAACCGATTTCAGGAGGCAGACTGGAATTGCATTGAAAGCATAGGAAAAGAGGCAGAACGTCCACAATGATGCACTTGGCCAAAAAGGGCGTATGCGTTTTTTCCTGAATATATTCAGGAAAAAACGCATACGCCCTTTTTGGCCAACCAAGCAAGCTTGCAAAGGAAATCTGCACTACAATGAAGTCTCACTTCCCCCCGGTCAAAAGGGCCATCTGAAAAAAGTGTAAAATCCAGAAAGGCAGGACAGGCCATGGAGAACTGGGAGCCTTGTTATGCTGATGGGCGGGATGTCAATTGCCAACAGACACTCGGGAGAAGTGTATGGTGTTTCCTGAAACATCTAAAAAACAAAGCAACAGAGCCTAGGGCACTTCCACTTATGGTCCTATAGCTTAGGGAAATTAAAATCAAAAAGACACAGCCACCCCAAAGTTTGGGACGCCTCTGTTTACAAGAACCTCGTTTACCGTACAAGTTCAACATCGCAGAAAGTGAAAAATGGATAAAGAAGTTGTGGTATTTACTTACAAAGCAATATCACTCAGCAATGAAATCTATGTCATCAGGCCCTTAGCAGCACAATGAGTGGATTCAGGTATGATGATTCTAACTGAAATAAGTCACACAGAAAAAGAAACATCATAAGATATCAGTAATACACGGAATGTAAACTTGGCTACACAGGAACTGAATTACAGAACAGAACAGGGTCTCAAATTTAGAAAACCAACTTATGCTTGCTTAAGGGGAAAGGTGAGTTGGGGTGCTGCATAAAACCAGAGATTGAAATGAGCACAGATAAAGTTCCTTAAGCCAAATATGGAATAGACAAGAGCTACTCCTTGCTCAACGAAATGGACTCAACACCGCATATTAAATGCCTAAGAATGTACCTGACTAGTAAGTATCTTAAAACCTATGGATTGCTATGTCTCCGAAAGAGAATCAAGCATGTGTACAGGGGCATAAATGCAGCAGTGATAGAATTGGAGAGGTTCGGTGAGCAAATGAAGACCCTTTGAAGTCATATTGCATGGTACCCATTCCACGGGTTTCAACTACCCAGGTTTAAGGTATTCTTCCTTCAGCTAAAACATGCATGTGGAACCTAGAGTATGATCAACCATGTGATCGGGAGACGTGTTCAAATATGTCTCAGTTTTCGTACCCTGGTACTCGGGTGCAACATTCCAGACGCTTTACTAACACCCTCCCGACTTGGAGAGTCAGTCCCTTTAACCTCCTGTTTGGCCCAGTTTGCAATTTCTGCGGAAGATGAACAGGAATAGCGAGAACCAATGAGAGACTAGCTGGAAGGTGTCTGGACGGGCAAATTTAACTCTCATTTCCCACCAGGAAGAGGAATTAACCAAAGGCTCAGCGTGCCGTGCCGGAACCAGATTAGGGCCTGAAGCCATCCTGCGGTGTTGCGGCCAGCTCAAAAGAAAGCGAGTTGAAGAAAGGAGCTCAGGGGCACTGTAATTCACAAACCTGCAGAGTTATAAATGACAGCTATCGTCCAAAAATATACTGAAGTAAGGCTGCCAAGAGGACTTGAATGCGGGGCAGAATTGCAGGAAACCGATTTCAGGAGGCAGACTGGAATTGCATTGAAAGCATAGGAAAAGAGGCAGAACGTCCACAATGATGCACTTGGCCAAAAAGGGCGTATGCGTTTTTTCCTGAATATATTCAGGAAAAAACGCATACGCCCTTTTTGGCCAACCAAGCAAGCTTGCAAAGGAAATCTGCACTACAATGAAGTCTCACTTCCCCCCGGTCAAAAGGGCCATCTGAAAAAAGTGTAAAATCCAGAAAGGCAGGACAGGCCATGGAGAACTGGGAGCCTTGTTATGCTGATGGACGGGATGTAAATTGCCAACAGACACTCGGGAGAAGTGTATGGTGTTTCCTGAAACATCTAAAAAACAAAGCAACAGAGCCTAGGGCACTTCCACTTATGGTCCTATAGCTTAGGGAAATTAAAATCAAAAAGACACAGCCACCCCAAAGTTTGGGACGCCTCTGTTTACAAGAATCTCGTTTACCGTACAAGTTCAACATCGCAGAAAGTGAAAAATGGATAAAGAAGTTGTGGTATTTACTTACAAAGCAATATCACTCAGCAATGAAATCTATGTCATCAGGCCCTTAGCAGCACAATGAGTGGATTCAGGTATGATGATTCTAACTGAAATAAGTCACACAGAAAAAGAAACATCATAAGATATCAGTAATACACGGAATGTAAACTTGGCTACACAGGAACTGAATTACAGAACAGAACAGGGTCTCAAATTTAGAAAACCAACTTATGCTTGCTTAAGGGGAAAGGTGAGTTGGGGTGCTGCATAAAACCAGAGATTGAAATGAGCACAGATAAAGTTCCTTAAGCCAAATATGGAATAGACAAGAGCTACTCCTTGCTCAACGAAATGGACTCAACACCGCATATTAAACGCCTAAGAATGTACCTGACTAGTAAGTATCTTAAAACCTATGGATTGCTATGTCTCCGAAAGAGAATCAAGCATGTGTACAGGGGCATAAACGCAGCAGTGATAGGATTGGAGAGGTTCGGTGAGCAAATGAAGACCCTTTGAAGTCATATTGCATGGTACCCATTCCACGGGTTTCAACTACCCAGGTTTAAGGTATTCTTCCTTCAGCTAAAACATGCATGTGGAACCTAGAGTATGATCAACCATGTGATCGGGAGACGTGTTCAAATATGTCTCAGTTTTCGTACCCTGGTACTCGGGTGCAACATTCCAGACGCTTTACTAACACCCTCCCGACTTGGAGAGTCAGTCCCTTTAACCTCCTGTTTGGCCCAGTTTGCAATTTCTGCGGAAGATGAACAGGAATAGCGAGAACCAATGAGAGACTAGCTGGAGGTGTCTGGACGGGCAAATTTAACTCTCATTTCCCACCAGGAAGAGGAATTAACCAAAGGCTCAGCGTGCCGTGCCGGAACCAGATTAGGGCCTGAAGCCATCCTGCGGTGTTGCGGCCAGCTCAAAAGAAAGCGAGTTGAAGAAAGGAGCTCAGGGGCACTGTAATTCACAAACCTGCAGAGTTATAAATGACAGCTATCGTCCAAAAATATACTGAAGTAAGGCTGCCAAGAGGACTTGAAAGCGGGGCAGAATTGCAGGAAACCGATTTCAGGAGGCAGACTGGAATTGCATTGAAAGCATAGGAAAAGAGGCAGAACGTCCACAATGATGCACTTGGCCAAAAAGGGCGTATGCGTTTTTTCCTGAATATATTCAGGAAAAAACGCATACGCCCTTTTTGGCCAACCAAGCAAGCTTGCAAAGGAAATCTGCACTACAATGAAGTCTCACTTCCCCCCGGTCAAAAGGGCCATCTGAAAAAAGTGTAAAATCCAGAAAGGCAGGACAGGCCATGGAGAACTGGGAGCCTTGTTATGCTGATGGGCGGGATGTCAATTGCCAACAGACACTCGGGAGAAGTGTATGGTGTTTCCTGAAACATCTAAAAAACAAAGCAACAGAGCCTAGGGCACTTCCACTTATGGTCCTATAGCTTAGGGAAATTAAAATCAAAAAGACACAGCCACCCCAAAGTTTGGGACGCCTCTGTTTACAAGAACCTCGTTTACCGTACAAGTTCAACATCGCAGAAAGTGAAAAATGGATAAAGAAGTTGTGGTATTTACTTACAAAGCAATATCACTCAGCAATGAAATCTATGTCATCAGGCCCTTAGCAGCACAATGAGTGGATTCAGGTATGATGATTCTAACTGAAATAAGTCACACAGAAAAAGAAACATCATAAGATATCAGTAATACACGGAATGTAAACTTGGCTACACAGGAACTGAATTACAGAACAGAACAGGGTCTCAAATTTAGAAAACCAACTTATGCTTGCTTAAGGGGAAAGGTGAGTTGGGGTGCTGCATAAAACCAGAGATTGAAATGAGCACAGATAAAGTTCCTTAAGCCAAATATGGAATAGACAAGAGCTACTCCTTGCTCAACGAAATGGACTCAACACCGCATATTAAACGCCTAAGAATGTACCTGACTAGTAAGTATCTTAAAACCTATGGATTGCTATGTCTCCGAAAGAGAATCAAGCATGTGTACAGGGGCATAAACGCAGCAGTGATAGGATTGGAGAGGTTCGGTGAGCAAATGAAGACCCTTTGAAGTCATATTGCATGGTACCCATTCCACGGGTTTCAACTACCCAGGTTTAAGGTATTCTTCCTTCAGCTAAAACATGCATGTGGAACCTAGAGTATGATCAACCATGTGATCGGGAGACGTGTTCAAATATGTCTCAGTTTTCGTACCCTGGTACTCGGGTGCAACATTCCAGACGCTTTACTAACACCCTCCCGACTTGGAGAGTCAGTCCCTTTAACCTCCTGTTTGGCCCAGTTTGCAATTTCTGCGGAAGATGAACAGGAATAGCGAGAACCAATGAGAGACTAGCTGGAGGTGTCTGGACGGGCAAATTTAACTCTCATTTCCCACCAGGAAGAGGAATTAACCAAAGGCTCAGCGTGCCGTGCCGGAACCAGATTAGGGCCTGAAGCCATCCTGCGGTGTTGCGGCCAGCTCAAAAGAAAGCGAGTTGAAGAAAGGAGCTCAGGGGCACTGTAATTCACAAACCTGCAGAGTTATAAATGACAGCTATCGTCCAAAAATATACTGAAGTAAGGCTGCCAAGAGGACTTGAAAGCGGGGCAGAATTGCAGGAAACCGATTTCAGGAGGCAGACTGGAATTGCATTGAAAGCATAGGAAAAGAGGCAGAACGTCCACAATGATGCACTTGGCCAAAAAGGGCGTATGCGTTTTTTCCTGAATATATTCAGGAAAAAGCGCATACGCCCTTTTTGGCCAACCAAGCAAGCTTGCAAAGGAAATCTGCACTACAATGAAGTCTCACTTCCCCCCGGTCAAAAGGGCCATCTGAAAAAAGTGTAAAATCCAGAAAGGCAGGACAGGCCATGGAGAACTGGGAGCCTTGTTATGCTGATGGGCGGGATGTAAATTGCCAACAGACACTCGGGAGAAGTGTATGGTGTTTCCTGAAACATCTAAAAAACAAAGCAACAGAGCCTAGGGCACTTCCACTTATGGTCCTATAGCTTAGGGAAATTAAAATCAAAAAGACACAGCCACCCCAAAGTTTGGGACGCCTCTGTTTACAAGAACCTCGTTTACCGTACAAGTTCAACATCGCAGAAAGTGAAAAATGGATAAAGAAGTTGTGGTATTTACTTACAAAGCAATATCACTCAGCAATGAAATCTATGTCATCAGGCCCTTAGCAGCACAATGAGTGGATTCAGGTATGATGATTCTAACTGAAATAAGTCACACAGAAAAAGAAACATCATAAGATATCAGTAATACACGGAATGTAAACTTGGCTACACAGGAACTGAATTACAGAACAGAACAGGGTCTCAAATTTAGAAAACCAACTTATGCTTGCTTAAGGGGAAAGGTGAGTTGGGGTGCTGCATAAAACCAGAGATTGAAATGAGCACAGATAAAGTTCCTTAAGCCAAATATGGAATAGACAAGAGCTACTCCTTGCTCAACGAAATGGACTCAACACCGCATATTAAACGCCTAAGAATGTACCTGACTAGTAAGTATCTTAAAACCTATGGATTGCTATGTCTCCGAAAGAGAATCAAGCATGTGTACAGGGGCATAAACGCAGCAGTGATAGGATTGGAGAGGTTCGGTGAGCAAATGAAGACCCTTTGAAGTCATATTGCATGGTACCCATTCCACGGGTTTCAACTACCCAGGTTTAAGGTATTCTTCCTTCAGCTAAAACATGCATGTGGAACCTAGAGTATGATCAACCATGTGATCGGGAGACGTGTTCAAATATGTCTCAGTTTTCGTACCCTGGTACTCGGGTGCAACATTCCAGACGCTTTACTAACACCCTCCCGACTTGGAGAGTCAGTCCCTTTAACCTCCTGTTTGGCCCAGTTTGCAATTTCTGCGGAAGATGAACAGGAATAGCGAGAACCAATGAGAGACTAGCTGGAGGTGTCTGGACGGGCAAATTTAACTCTCATTTCCCACCAGGAAGAGGAATTAACCAAAGGCTCAGCGTGCCGTGCCGGAACCAGATTAGGGCCTGAAGCCATCCTGCGGTGTTGCGGCCAGCTCAAAAGAAAGCGAGTTGAAGAAAGGAGCTCAGGGGCACTGTAATTCACAAACCTGCAGAGTTATAAATGACAGCTATCGTCCAAAAATATACTGAAGTAAGGCTGCCAAGAGGACTTGAAAGCGGGGCAGAATTGCAGGAAACCGATTTCAGGAGGCAGACTGGAATTGCATTGAAAGCATAGGAAAAGAGGCAGAACGTCCACAATGATGCACTTGGCCAAAAAGGGCGTATGCGTTTTTTCCTGAATATATTCAGGAAAAAACGCATACGCCCTTTTTGGCCAACCAAGCAAGCTTGCAAAGGAAATCTGCACTACAATGAAGTCTCACTTCCCCCCGGTCAAAAGGGCCATCTGAAAAAAGTGTAAAATCCAGAAAGACAGGACAGGCCATGGAGAACTGGGAGCCTTGTTATGCTGATGGGCTTGATGTAAATTGCCAACAGCCACTCGGGAGAAGTGTATGGTGTTTCCTGAAACATCTAAAAAACAAAGCAACAGAGCCTAGGGCACTTCCACTTATGGTCCTATAGCTTAGGGAAATTAAAATCAAAAAGACACAGCCACCCCAAAGTTTGGGACGCCTCTGTTTACAAGAACCTCGTTTACCGTACAAGTTCAACATCGCAGAAAGTGAAAAATGGATAAAGAAGTTGTGGTATTTACTTACAAAGCAATATCACTCAGCAATGAAATCTATGTCATCAGGCCCTTAGCAGCACAATGAGTGGATTCAGGTATGATGATTCTAACTGAAATAAGTCACACAGAAAAAGAAACATCATAAGATATCAGTAATACACGGAATGTAAACTTGGCTACACAGGAACTGAATTACAGAACAGAACAGGGTCTCAAATTTAGAAAACCAACTTATGCTTGCTTAAGGGGAAAGGTGAGTTGGGGTGCTGCATAAAACCAGAGATTGAAATGAGCACAGATAAAGTTCCTTAAGCCAAATATGGAATAGACAAGAGCTACTCCTTGCTCAACGAAATGGACTCAACACCGCATATTAAACGCCTAAGAATGTACCTGACTAGTAAGTATCTTAAAACCTATGGATTGCTATGTCTCCGAAAGAGAATCAAGCATGTGTACAGGGGCATAAACGCAGCAGTGATAGGATTGGAGAGGTTCGGTGAGCAAATGAAGACCCTTTGAAGTCATATTGCATGGTACCCATTCCACGGGTTTCAACTACCCAGGTTTAAGGTATTCTTCCTTCAGCTAAAACATGCATGTGGAACCTAGAGTATGATCAACCATGTGATCGGGAGACGTGTTCAAATATGTCTCAGTTTTCGTACCCTGGTACTCGGGTGCAACATTCCAGACGCTTTACTAACACCCTCCCGACTTGGAGAGTCAGTCCCTTTAACCTCCTGTTTGGCCCAGTTTGCAATTTCTGCGGAAGATGAACAGGAATAGCGAGAACCAATGAGAGACTAGCTGGAGGTGTCTGGACGAGCAAATTTAACTCTCATTTCCCACCAGGAAGAGGAATTAACCAAAGGCTCAGCGTGCCGTGCCGGAACCAGATTAGGGCCTGAAGCCATCCTGCGGTGTTGCGGCCAGCTCAAAAGAAAGCGAGTTGAAGAAAGGAGCTCAGGGGCACTGTAATTCACAAACCTGCAGAGTTATAAATGACAGCTATCGTCCAAAAATATACTGAAGTAAGGCTGCCAAGAGGACTTGAAAGCGGGGCAGAATTGCAGGAAACCGATTTCAGGAGGCAGACTGGAATTGCATTGAAAGCATAGGAAAAGAGGCAGAACGTCCACAATGATGCACTTGGCCAAAAAGGGCGTATGCGTTTTTTCCTGAATATATTCAGGAAAAAACGCATACGCCCTTTTTGGCCAACCAAGCAAGCTTGCAAAGGAAATCTGCACTACAATGACGTCTCACTTCCCCCCGGTCAAAAGGGCCATCTGAAAAAAGTGTAAAATCCAGAAAGACAGGACAGGCCATGGAGAACTGGGAGCCTTGTTATGCTGATGGGCGGGATGTAAATTGCCAACAGACACTCGGGAGAAGTGTATGGTGTTTCCTGAAACATCTAAAAAACAAAGCAACAGAGCCTAGGGCACTTCCACTTATGGTCCTATAGCTTAGGGAAATTAAAATCAAAAAGACACAGCCACCCCAAAGTTTGGGACGCCTCTGTTTACAAGAACCTCGTTTACCGTACAAGTTCAACATCGCAGAAAGTGAAAAATGGATAAAGAAGTTGTGGTATTTACTTACAAAGAAATATCACTCAGCAATGAAATCTATGTCATCAGGCCCTTAGCAGCACAATGAGTGGATTCAGGTATGATGATTCTAACTGAAATAAGTCACACAGAAAAAGAAACATCATAAGATATCAGTAATACACGGAATGTAAACTTGGCTACACAGGAACTGAATTACAGAACAGAACAGGGTCTCAAATTTAGAAAACCAACTTATGCTTGCTTAAGGGGAAAGGTGAGTTGGGGTGCTGCATAAAACCAGAGATTGAAATGAGCACAGATAAAGTTCCTTAAGCCAAATATGGAATAGACAAGAGCTACTCCTTGCTCAACGAAATGGACTCAACACCGCATATTAAATGCCTAAGAATGTACCTGACTAGTAAGTATCTTAAAACCTATGGATTGCTATGTCTCCGAAAGAGAATCAAGCATGTGTACAGGGGCATAAACGCAGCAGTGATAGGATTGGAGAGGTTCGGTGAGCAAATGAAGACCCTTTGAAGTCATATTGCATGGTACCCATTCCACGGGTTTCAACTACCCAGGTTTAAGGTATTCTTCCTTCAGCTAAAACATGCATGTGGAACCTAGAGTATGATCAACCATGTGATCGGGAGACGTGTTCAAATATGTCTCAGTTTTCGTACCCTGGTACTCGGGTGCAACATTCCAGACGCTTTACTAACACCCTCCCGACTTGGAGAGTCAGTCCCTTTAACCTCCTGTTTGGCCCAGTTTGCAATTTCTGCGGAAGATGAACAGGAATAGCGAGAACCAATGAGAGACTAGCTGGAGGTGTCTGGACGGGCAAATTTAACTCTCATTTCCCACCAGGAAGAGGAATTAACCAAAGGCTCAGCGTGCCGTGCCGGAACCAGATTAGGGCCTGAAGCCATCCTGCGGTGTTGCGGCCAGCTCAAAAGAAAGCGAGTTGAAGAAAGGAGCTCAGGGGCACTGTAATTCACAAACCTGCAGAGTTATAAATGACAGCTATCGTCCAAAAATATACTGAAGTAAGGCTGCCAAGAGGACTTGAAAGCGGGGCAGAATTGCAGGAAACCGATTTCAGGAGGCAGACTGGAATTGCATTGAAAGCATAGGAAAAGAGGCAGAACGTCCACAATGATGCACTTGGCCAAAAAGGGCGTATGCGTTTTTTCCTGAATATATTCAGGAAAAAACGCATACGCCCTTTTTGGCCAACCAAGCAAGCTTGCAAAGGAAATCTGCACTACAATGACGTCTCACTTCCCCCCGGTCAAAAGGGCCATCTGAAAAAAGTGTAAAATCCAGAAAGACAGGACAGGCCATGGAGAACTGGGAGCCTTGTTATGCTGATGGGCGGGATGTAAATTGCCAACAGACACTCCGGAGAAGTGTATGGTGTTTCCTGAAACATCTAAAAAACAAAGCAACAGAGCCTAGGGCACTTCCACTTATGGTCCTATAGCTTAGGGAAATTAAAATCAAAAAGACACAGCCACCCCAAAGTTTGGGACGCCTCTGTTTACAAGAACCTCATTTACAGTACAAGTTCAACATCGCAGAAAGTGAAAAATGGATAAAGAAGTTGTGGTATTTACTTACAAAGCAATATCACTCAGCAATGAAATCTATGTCATCAGGCCCTTAGCAGCACAATGAGTGGATTCAGGTATGATGATTCTAACTGAAATAAGTCACACAGAAAAAGAAACATCATAAGATATCAGTAATACACGGAATGTAAACTTGGCTACACAGGAACTGAATTACAGAACAGAACAGGGTCTCAAATTTAGAAAACCAACTTATGCTTGCTTAAGGGGAAAGGTGAGTTGGGGTGCTGCATAAAACCAGAGATTGAAATGAGCACAGATAAAGTTCCTTAAGCCAAATATGGAATAGACAAGAGCTACTCCTTGCTCAACGAAATGGACTCAACACCGCATATTAAACGCCTAAGAATGTACCTGACTAGTAAGTATCTTAAAACCTATGGATTGCTATGTCTCCGAAAGAGAATCAAGCATGTGTACAGGGGCATAAACGCAGCAGTGATAGGATTGGAGAGGTTCGGTGAGCAAATGAAGACCCTTTGAAGTCATATTGCATGGTACCCATTCCACGGGTTTCAACTACCCAGGTTTAAGGTATTCTTCCTTCAGCTAAAACATGCATGTGGAACCTAGAGTATGATCAACCATGTGATCGGGAGACGTGTTCAAATATGTCTCAGTTTTCGTACCCTGGTACTCGGGTGCAACATTCCAGACGCTTTACTAACACCCTCCCGACTTGGAGAGTCAGTCCCTTTAACCTCCTGTTTGGCCCAGTTTGCAATTTCTGCGGAAGATGAACAGGAATAGCGAGAACCAATGAGAGACTAGCTGGAGGTGTCTGGACGGGCAAATTTAACTCTCATTTCCCACCAGGAAGAGGAATTAACCAAAGGCTCAGCGTGCCGTGCCGGAACCAGATTAGGGCCTGAAGCCATCCTGCGGTGTTGCGGCCAGCTCAAAAGAAAGCGAGTTGAAGAAAGGAGCTCAGGGGCACTGTAATTCACAAACCTGCAGAGTTATAAATGACAGCTATCGTCCAAAAATATACTGAAGTAAGGCTGCCAAGAGGACTTGAAAGCGGGGCAGAATTGCAGGAAACCGATTTCAGGAGGTAGACTGGAATTGCATTGAAAGCATAGGAAAAGAGGCAGAACGTCCACAATGATGCACTTGGCCAAAAAGGGCGTATGCATTTTTTCCTGAATATATTCAGGAAAAAACGCATACGCCCTTTTTGGCCAACCAAGCAAACTTGCAAAGGAAATCTGCACTACAATGAAGTCTCACTTCCCCCCGGTCAAAAGGGCCATCTGAAAAAAGTGTAAAATCCAGAAAGGCAGGACAGGCCATGGAGAACTGGGAGCCTTGTTATGCTGATGGGCGGGATGTAAATTGCCAACAGACACTCGGGAGAAGTGTATGGTGTTTCCTGAAACATCTAAAACACAAAGCAACAGACCCTAGGGCACTTCCACTTATGGTCCTATAGCTTAGGGAAATTAAAATCAAAAAGACACAGCCACCCCAAAGTTTGGGACGCCTCTGTTTACAAGAACCTCGTTTACAGTACAAGTTCAACATCGCAGAAAGTGAAAAATGGATAAAGAAGTTGTGGTATTTACTTACAAAGCAATATCACTCAGCAATGAAATCTATGTCATCAGGCCCTTAGCAGCACAATGAGTGGATTCAGGTATGATGATTCTAACTGAAATAAGTCACACAGAAAAAGAACCATCATAAGATATCAGTAATACACGGAATGTAAACTTGGCTACACAGGAACTGAATTCCAAAACAGAACAGGGTCTCAAATTTAGAAAACCAACTTATGCTTGCTTAAGGGGAAAGGTGAGTTGGGGTGCTGCATAAAACCAGAGATTGAAATGAGCACAGATAAAGTTCCTTAAGCCAAATATGGAATAGACAAGAGCTACTCTTTGCTCAACGAAATGGACACAACACCCCATATTAAACGCCTAAGAATGTACCTGACTAGTAAGTATCTTAAAACCTATGGATTGCTATGTCTCCGAAAGAGAATCAAGCATGTGTACAGGGGCATAAACGCAGCAGTGATAGGATTGGAGAGGTTCGGTGAGCAAATGAAGACCCTCTGAAGTCATATTGCATGGTACCCATTCCACGGGTTTCAACTACCCAGGTTTAAGGTATTCTTCCTTCAGCTAAAACATGCATGTGGAACCTAGAGTATGATCAACAATGTGATCGGGAGACGTGTTCAAATATGTCTCAGTTTTCGTACCCTGGTACTCGGGTGCAACATTCCAGACGCTTTACTAACACCCTCCCGACTTGGAGAGTCAGTCCCTTTAACCTCCTGTTTGGCCCAGTTTGCAATTTCTGCGGAAGATGAACAGGAATAGCGAGAACCAATGAGAGACTAGCTGGAGGTGTCTGGACGGGCAAATTTAACTCTCATTTCCCACCAGGAAGAGGAATTAACCAAAGGCTCAGCGTGCCGTGCCGGAACCAGATTAGGGCCTGAAGCCATCCTGCGGTGTTGCGGCCAGGTCACAAGAAAGCGAGTTGAAGAAAGGAGCTCAGGGGCACTGTAATTCACAAACCTGCAGAGTTATAAATGACAGCTATCGTCCAAAAATATACTGAAGTAAGGCTGCCAAGAGGACTTGAAAGCGGGGCAGAATTGCAGGAAACCGATTTCAGGAGGTAGACTGGAATTGCATTGAAAGCATAGGAAAAGAGGCAGAACGTCCACAATGATGCACTTGGCCAAAAAGGGCGTATGCGTTTTTTCCTGAATATATTCAGGAAAAAACGCATACGCCCTTTTTGGCCAACCAAGCAAACTTGCAAAGGAAATCTGCACTACAATGAAGTCTCACTTCCCCCCGGTCAAAAGGGCCATCTGAAAAAAGTGTAAAATCCAGAAAGGCAGGACAGGCCATGGAGAACTGGGAGCCTTGTTATGCTGATGGGCGGGATGTAAATTGCCAACAGACACTCGGGAGAAGTGTATGGTGTTTCCTGAAACATCTAAAAAACAAAGCAACAGAGCCTAGGGCACTTCCACTTATGGTCCTATAGATTAGGGAAATTAAAATCAAAAAGACACAGCCACCCCAAAGTTTGGGACGCCTCTGTTTACAAGAACCTCGTTTACAGTACAAGTTCAACATCGCAGAAAGTGAAAAATGGATAAAGAAGTTGTGGTATTTACTTACAAAACAATATCACTCAGCAATGAAATCTATGTCATCAGGCCCTTAGCAGCACAATGAGTGGATTCAGGTATGATGATTCTAACTGAAATAAGTCACACAGAAAAAGAAACATCATAAGATATCAGTAATACACGGAATGTAAACTTGGCTACACAGGAACTGAATTCCAAAACAGAACAGGGTCTCAAATTTAGAAAACCAACTTATGCTTGCTTAAGGGGAAAGGTGAGTTGGGGTGCTGCATAAAACCAGAGATTGAAATGAGCACAGATAAAGTTCCTTAAGCCAAATATGGAATAGACAAGAGCTACACCTTGCTCAACGAAATGGACACAACACCGCATATTAAACGCCTAAGAATGTACCTGACTAGTAAGTATCTTAAAACCTATGGATTGCTATGTCTCCGAAAGAGAATCAAGCATGTGTACAGGGGCATAAATGCAGCAGTGATAGGATTGGAGAGGTTCGGTGAGCAAATGAAGACCCTCTGAAGTCATATTGCATGGTACCCATTCCACGGGTTTCAACTACCCAGGTTTAAGGTATTCTTCCTTCAGCTAAAACATGCATGTGGAACCTAGAGTATGATCAACCATGTGATCGGGAGACGTGTTCAAATATGTCTCAGTTTTCGTACCCTGGTACTCGGGTGCAACATTCCAGACGCTTTACTAACATCCTCCTGACTTGGAGAGTCAGTCCCTTTAACCTCCTGTTTGGCCCAGTTTGCAATTTCTGCGGAAGATGAACAGGAATAGCGAGAACCAATGAGAGACTAGCTGGAGGTGTCTGGACGGGCAAATTTAACTCTCATTTCCCACCAGGAAGAGGAATTAACCAAAGGCTCAGCGTGCCGTGCCGGAACCAGATTAGGGCCTGAAGCCATCCTGCGGTGTTGCGGCCAGGTCACAAGAAAGCGAGTTGAAGAAAGGAGCTCAGGGGCACTGTAATTCACAAACCTGCAGAGTTATAAATGACAGCTATCGTCCAAAAATATACTGAAGTAAGGCTGCCAAGAGGACTTGAAAGCGGGGCAGAATTGCAGGAAACCGATTTCAGGAGGTAGACTGGAATTGCATTGAAAGCATAGGAAAAGAGGCAGAACGTCCACAATGATGCACTTGGCCAAAAAGGGCGTATGCGTTTTTTCCTGAATATATTCAGGAAAAAACGCATACGCCCTTTTTGGCCAACCAAGCAAGCTTGCAAAGGAAATCTGCACTACAATGAAGTCTCACTTCCCCCCGGTCAAAAGGGCCATCTGAAAAAAGTGTAAAATCCAGAAAGGCAGGACAGGCCATGGAGAACTGGGAGCCTTGTTATGCTGATGGGTGGGATGTAAATTGCCAACAGACACTCGGGAGAAGTGTATGGTGTTTCCTGAAACATCTAAAAAACAAAGAAACAGAGCCTAGGGCACTTCCACTTATGGTCCTATAGCTTAGGGAAATTAAAATCAAAAAGACACAGCCACCCCAAAGTTTGGGACGCCTCTGTTTACAAGAAACTCGTTTACAGTACAAGTTCAACATCGCAGAAAGTGAAAAATGGATAAAGAAGTTGTGGTATTTACTTACAAAACAATATCACTCTGCAATGAAATCTATGTCATCAGGCCCTTAGCAGCACAATGAGTGGATTCAGGTATGATGATTCTAACTGAAATAAGTCACACAGAAAAAGAAACATCATAAGATATCAGTAATACACGGAATGTAAACTTGGCTACACAGGAACTGAATTCCAAAACAGAACAGAGTCTCAAATTTAGAAAACCAACTTATGCTTGCTTAAGGGGAAAGGTGAGTTGGGGTGCTGCATAAAACCAGAGATTGAAATGAGCACAGATAAAGTTCCTTAAGCCAAATATGGAATAGACAAGAGCTACTCCTTGCTCAACGAAATGGACACAACACCGCATATTAAACGCCTAAGAATGTACCTGACTAGTAAGTATCTTAAAACCTATGGATTGCTATGTCTCCGAAAGAGAATCAAGCATGTGTACAGGGGCATAAACGCAGCAGTGATAGGATTGGAGAGGTTTGGTGAGCAAATGAAGACCCTCTGAAGTCATATTGCATGGTACCCATTCCACGGGTTTCAACTACCCAGGTTTAAGGTATTCTTCCTTCAGCTAAAACATGCATGTGGAACCTAGAGTATGATCAACCATGTGATCGGGAGACGTGTTCAAATATGTCTCAGTTTTTGTACCCTGGTACTCGGGTGCAACATTCCAGACGCTTTACTAACACCCTCCCGACTTGGAGAGTCAGTCCCTTTAACCTCCTGTTTGGCCCAGTTTGCAATTTCTGCGGAAGATGAACAGGAATAGCGAGAACCAATGAGAGACTAGCTGGAGGTGTCTGGACGGGCAAATTTAACTCTCATTTCCCACCAGGAAGAGGAATTAACCAAAGGCTCAGCGTGCCGTGC
This sequence comes from Pseudorca crassidens, assembly GCF_039906515.1. Taxonomy (NCBI): domain Eukaryota; kingdom Metazoa; phylum Chordata; class Mammalia; order Artiodactyla; family Delphinidae; genus Pseudorca; species Pseudorca crassidens. The sequence goes on along the minus strand of NW_027136050.1, from coordinate 361,576 downwards.
CGGAACCAGATTAGGGCCTGAAGCCATCCTGCGGTGTTGCGGCCAGCTCAAAAGAAAGCGAGTTGAAGAAAGGAGCTCAGGGGCACTGTAATTCACAAACCTGCATAGTTATAAATGACAGCTATCGTCCAAAAATATACTGAAGTAAGGCTGCCAAGAGGACTTGAAAGCGGGGCAGAATTGCAGGAAACCGATTTCAGGAGGTAGACTGGAATTGCATTGAAAGCATAGGAAAAGAGGCAGAACGTCCACAATGATGCACTTGGCCAAAAAGGGCGTATGCGTTTTTTCCTGAATATATTCAGGAAAAAACGCATACGCCCTTTTTGGCCAACCAAGCAAGCTTGCAAAGGAAATCTGCACTACAATGAAGTCTCACTTCCCCCCGGTCAAAAGGGCCATCTGAAAAAAGTGTAAAATCCAGAAAGGCAGGACAGGCCATGGAGAACTGGGAGCCTTGTTATGCTGATGGGCGGGATGTAAATTGCCAACAGACACTCGGGAGAAGTGTATGGTGTTTCCTGAAACATCTAAAAAACAAAGCAACAGAGCCTAGGGCACTTCCACTTATGGTCCTATAGCTTAGGGAAATTAAAATCAAAAAGACACAGCCACCCCAAACATTGGGACGCCTCTGTTTACAAGAACCTCGTTTACAGTACAAGTTCAACATCGCAGAAAGTGAAAAATGGATAAAGAAGTTGTGGTATTTACTTACAAAACAATATCACTCTGCAATGAAATCTATGTCATCAGGCCCGTAGCAGCACAATGAGTGGATTCAGGTATGATGATTCTAACTGAAATAAGTCACACAGAAAAAGAAACATCATAAGATATCAGTAATACACGGAATGTAAACTTGGCTACACAGGAACTGAATTACAAAACAGAACAGGGTCTCAAATTTAGAAAACCAACTTATGCTTGCTGAAGGGGAAAGGTGAGTTGGGGTGCTGCATAAAACCAGAGATTGAAATGAGCACAGATAAAGTTCCTTAAGCCAAATATGGAATAGACAAGAGCTACTCCTTGCTCAACGAAATGGACACAACACCGCATATTAAACGCCTAAGAATGTACCTGACTAGTAAGTATCTTAAAACCTATGGATTGCTATGTCTCCGAAAGAGAATCAAGCATGTGTACAGGGGCATAAACGCAGCAGTGATAGGATTGGAGAGGTTCGGTGAGCAAATGAAGACCCTTTGAAGTCATATTGCATGGTACCCATTTCACGGGTTTCAACTACCCAGGTTTAAGGTATTCTTCCTTCAGCTAAAACATGCATGTGGAACCTAGAGTCTGATCAACCATGTGATCGGGAGACGTGTTCAAATATGTCTCAGTTTTCGTACCCTGGTACTCGGGTGCAACATTCCAGACGCTTTACTAACACCCTCCCGACTTGGAGAGTCAGTCCCTTTAACCTCCTGTTTGGCCCAGTTTGCAATTTCTGCGGAAGATGAACAGGAATAGCGAGAACCAATGAGAGACTAGCTGGAGGTGTCTGGACGGGCAAATTTAACTCTCATTTCCCACCAGGAAGAGGAATTAACCAAAGGCTCAGCGTGCCGTGCCGGAACCAGATTGGGGCCTGAAGCCATCCTGCGGTGTTGCGGCCAGCTCAAAAGAAAGCGAGTTGAAGAAAGGAGCTCAGGGGCACTGTAATTCACAAACCTGCAGAGTTATAAATGACAGTATAGTCCAAAAATATACTGAAGTAAGGCTGCCAAGAGGACTTGAAAGCGGGGCAGAATTGCAGGAAACCGATTTCAGGAGGTAGACTGGAATTGCATTGAAAGCATAGGAAAAGAGGCAGAACGTCCACAATGATGCACTTGGCCAAAAAGGGCGTATGCGTTTTTTCCTGAATACATTCAGGAAAAAACGCATACGCCCTTTTTGGCCAACCAAGCAAACTTGCAAATGAAATCTGCACTACAATGAAGTCTCACTTCCCCCCGTCAAAAGGGCCATATGAAAAACGTGTAAAATCCAGAAAGGCAGGACAGGCCATGGAGAACTGGGAGCCTTGTTATGCTGATGGGCGGGATGTAAATTGCCAACAGACACTCGGGAGAAGTGTATGGTGTTTCCTGAAACATCTAAAAAACAAAGCAACAGAGCCTAGGGCACTTCCACTTATGGTCCTATAGCTTAGGGAAATTAAAATCAAAAAGACACAGCCACCCCAAAGTTTGGGACGCCTCTGTTTACAAGAACCTCGTTTACCGTACAAGTTCAACATCGCAGAAAGTGAAAAATGGATAAAGAAGTTGTGGTATTTACTTACAAAGCAATATCACTCTGCAATGAAATCTATGTCATCAGGCCCTTAGCAGCACAATGAGTGGATTCAGGTATGATGATTCTAACTGAAATATGTCACACAGAAAAAGAAACATCATAAGATATCACTAATACACGGAATGTAAACTTGGCTACACAGGAACTGAATTACAGAACAGAACAGGGTCTCAAATTTAGAAAACCAACTTATGCTTACTTAAGGGGAAAGGTGAGTTGGGGTGCTGCATAAAACCAGAGATTGAAATGAGCACAGATAAATTTCCTTAAGCCAAATATGGAATAGACAAGAGCTACTCCTTGCTCAATGAAATGGACTCAACACCGCATATTAAATGCCTAAGAATGTACGTGACTAATAAGTATCTTAAAACCTATGGATTGCTATGTCTCCGAAAGAGAATCAAGCATGTGTACAGGGGCATAAACGCAGCAGTGATAGGATTGGAGAGTTTCGCTGAGCAAATGAAGACCCTTTGAAGTCATATTGCATGGTACCCATTCCATGGGTTTCAACTACCCAGGTTTAAGGTATTCTTCCTTCAGCTAAAACATGCATGTGGAACCTAGAGTATGATCAACCATGTGATCGGGAGACGTGTTCAAATATGTCTCAGTTTTCATACCCTGGTACTCGGGTGCAACATTCCAGACGCTTTACTAACACTCTCCCGACTTGGAGAGTCAGTCCCTTTAACCTCCTGTTTGGCCCAGTTTGCAATTTCTGCGGAAGATGAACAGGAATAGCGAGAACCAATGAGAGACTAGCTGGAGGTGTCTGGACGGGCAAATTTAACTCTCATTTCCCACCAGGGAGAGGAAATAACCAAAGGCTCAGCGTGCCGTGCCGGAACCAGATTAGGGCCTGAAGCCATCCTGCGGTGTTGCGGCCAGGTCACAAGAAAGCGAGTTGAAGAAAGGAGCTCAGGGGCACTGTAATTCACAAACCTGCAGAGTTATAAATGACAGCTATCGTCCAAAAATATACTGAAGTAAGGCTGCCAAGAGGACTTGAAAGCGGGGCAGAATTGCAGGAAACCGATTTCAGGAGGTAGACTGGAATTGCATTGAAAGCATAGGAAAAGAGGCAGAACGTCCACAATGATGCACTTGGCCAAAAAGGGCGTATGCGTTTTTTCCTGAATACATTCAGGAAAAAACGCATACGCCCTTTTTGGCCAACCAAGCAAACTTGCAAATGAAATCTGCACTACAATGAAGTCTCACTTCCCCCCGTCAAAAGGGCCATATGAAAAACGTGTAAAATCCAGAAAGGCAGGACAGGCCATGGAGAACTGGGAGCCTTGTTATGCTGATGGGCGGGATGTAAATTGCCAACAGACACTCGGGAGAAGTGTATGGTGTTTCCTGAAACATCTAAAAAACAAAGCAACAGAGCCTAGGGCACTTCCACTTATGGTCCTATAGCTTAGGGAAATTAAAATCAAAAAGACACAGCCACCCCAAAGTTTGGGACGCCTCTGTTTACAAGAACCTCGTTTACCGTACAAGTTCAACATCGCAGAAAGTGAAAAATGGATAAAGAAGTTGTGCTATTTACTTACAAAGCAATATCACTCAGCAATGAAATCTATGTCATCAGGCCCTTAGCAGCACAATGAGTGGATTCAGGTATGATGATTCTAACTGAAATATGTCACACAGAAAAAGAAACATCATAAGATATCACTAATACACGGAATGTAAACTTGGCTACACAGGAACTGAATTACAGAACAGAACAGGGTCTCAAATTTAGAAAACCAACTTATGCTTGCTTAAGGGGAAAGGTGAGTTGGGGTGCTGCATAAAACCAGAGATTGAAATGAGCACAGATAAATTTCCTTAAGCCAAATATGGAATAGACAAGAGCTACTCCTTGCTCAATGAAATGGACTCAACACCGCATATCAAATGCCTAAGAATGTACGTGACTAATAAGTATCTTAAAACCTATGGATTGCTATGTCTCCGAAAGAGAATCAAGCATGTGTACAGGGGCATAAACGCAGCAGTGATAGGATTGGAGAGTTTCGCTGAGCAAATGAAGACCCTTTGAAGTCATATTGCATGGTACCCATTCCATGGGTTTCAACTACCCAGTTTTAAGGTATTCTTCCTTCAGCTAAAACATGCATGTGGAACCTAGAGTATGATCAACCATGTGATCGGGAGACGTGTTCAAATATGTCTCAGTTTTCATACCCTGGTACTCGGGTGCAACATTCCAGACGCTTTACTAACACTCTCCCGACTTGGAGAGTCAGTCCCTTTAACCTCCTGTTTGGCCCAGTTTGCAATTTCTGCGGAAGATGAACAGGAATAGCGAGAACCAATGAGAGACTAGCTGGAGGTGTCTGGACGGGCAAATTTAACTCTCATTTCCCACCAGGGAGAGGAACTAACCAAAGGCTCAGTGTGCCGTGCCGGAACTAGATTAGGGCCTGAAGCCATCCTGCGTTGTTGCGGCCAGGTCACAAGAAAGCGAGTTGAAGAAAGGAGCTCAGGGGCAGTGTAATTCACAAACCTGCAGAGTTATAAATGACAGCTATCGTCCAAAAATATACTGAAGTAAGGCTGCCAAGAGGACTTGAAAGCGGGGCAGAATTGCAGGAAACTGATTTCAGGAGGTAGACTGGAATTGCATTGAAAGCATAGGAAAAGAGGCAGAACGTCCACAATGATGCACTTCGCCAAAAAGGGCGTATGCGTTTTTTCCTGAATACATTCAGGAAAAAACGCATACGCCCTTTTTGGCCAACCAAGCAAACTTGCAAATGATATCTGCACTACAATGAAGTCTCACTTCCCCCCGGTCAAAAGGGCCATCTGAAAAACGTGTAAAATCCAGAAAGGCAGGACAGGCCATGGAGAACTGGGAGCCTTGTTATGCTGATGGGCGGGATGTAAATTGCCAACAGACACTCGGGAGAAGTGTATGGTGTTTCCTGAAACATCTAAAAAACAAAGCAACAGAGCCTAGGGCACTTCCACTTATGGTCCTATAGCTTAGGGAAATTAAAATCAAAAAGACACAGCCACCCCAAAGTTTGGGACGCCTCTGTTTACAAGAACCTCGTTTACCGTACAAGTTCAATATCACAGAAAGTGAAAAATGGATAAAAAACTTGTGGTACTTACGTACAATGCAGTATCACTCAGCAATGAAATCTATGTCATCAGGCCCGTAGCAGCATAATGAGTGGATTCAGGTACGATGATTCTAACTGAAATAAGTCACACAGAAAAAGAAACATCATAAGATATCACTAATACACGGAATGTAAACTTGGCTACACAGGAACTGAATTCCAAAACAGAACAGGGTCTCAAATTTAGAAAACCAACTTATGCTTGCTTAAGGGGAAAGGTGAGTTGGGGTGCTGCATAAAACCAGAGATTGAAATGAGCACAGATAAAGTTCCTTAAGCCAAATATGGAATAGACAAGAGCTACTCCTTGCTCAACGAAACGGACTCAACACCCCATATTAAACGCCTAAGAATGTACCTGACTAGTAAGTACCTTAAATCCTAGGTATTGCTATGTCTCCAAAAGAGAATCAAGCGTGTGTACAGGGGTATAAACGCAGCAGTGATAAGATTGGAGAGGTTCGGTGAGCAAATGAAGACACTTTGAAGTCATATTGCATGGTACCCCTTCCACGGGTCTCAACTCTCCAGGTTTAAGGTATTCTTCCTTCAGCTAAAACATGCATGTGGAACCCACAGTATGATCAACCGTGTGAACGGGAGACATGTTCAAATATGTCTCAGGTTTCCTCCCCTGGTACTCGGGTGCAACATTCCAGACGCTTCACTAACACTCTCCCCCCTTGGAGAGTCAGCACCTTTAACCTCCTGTTTGGCCCAGTTTGCAATTTCTGTGGAAGATGAACAGGAATAGGGAGAACCAATGAGAGACTAGCTGGAGGTGTCTGGACGGGCAAATTTAACTCTCATTTCCCACCAGGAAGAGGAAATAACCAAAGGCTCAGCGTGCCGTGCCGGAACCAGATTAGGGCCTGAAGCCATCCTGCGGTGTTGCGGCCAGCTCAAAAGAAAGCGAGTTGAAGAAAGGAGCTCAGGGGCACTGTAATTCACAAACCTGCAGAGTTATAAATGACAGCTATCGTCCAAAAATATACTGAAGTAAGGCTGCCAAGAGGACTTGAAAGCGGGGCAGAATTGCAGGAAACCGATTTCAGGAGGTAGACTGGAATTGCATTGAAAGCATAGGAAAAGAGGCAGAACGTCCACAATGATGCACTTGGCCAAAAAGGGCGTATGCGTTTTTTCCTGAATACATTCAGGAAAAAACGCATACGCCCTTTTTGGCCAACCAAGCAAACTTGCAAATGAAATCTGCACTACAATGAAGTCTCACTTCCCCCCGTCAAAAGGGCCATATGAAAAACGTGTAAAATCCAGAAAGGCAGGACAGGCCATGGAGAACTGGGAGCCTTGTTATGCTGATGGGCGGGATGTAAATTGCCAACAGACACTCGGGAGAAGTGTATGGTGTTTCCTGAAACATCTAAAAAACAAAGCAACAGAGCCTAGGGCACTTCCACTTATGGTCCTATAGCTTAGGGAAATTAAAATCAAAAAGACACAGCCACCCCAAAGTTTGGGACGCCTCTGTTTACAAGAACCTCGTTTACCGTACAAGTTCAACATCGCAGAAAGTGAAAAATGGATAAAGAAGTTGTGGTATTTACTTACAAAGCAATATCACTCAGCAATGAAATCTATGTCATCAGGCCCTTAGCAGCACAATGAGTGGATTCAGGTATGATGATTCTAACTGAAATATGTCACACAGAAAAAGAAACATCATAAGATATCACTAATACACGGAATGTAAACTTGGCTACACAGGAACTGAATTACAGAACAGAACAGGGTCTCAAATTTAGAAAACCAACTTATGCTTGCTTAAGGGGAAAGGTGAGTTGGGGTGCTGCATAAAACCAGAGATTGAAATGAGCACAGATAAATTTCCTTAAGCCAAATATGGAATAGACAAGAGCTACTCCTTGCTCAATGAAATGGACTCAACACCGCATATTAAATGCCTAAGAATGTACGTGACTAATAAGTATCTTAAAACCTATGGATTGCTATGTCTCCGAAAGAGAATCAAGCATGTGTACAGGGGCATAAACGCAGCAGTGATAGGATTGGAGAGTTTCGCTGAGCAAATGAAGACCCTTTGAAGTCATATTGCATGGTACCCATTCCATGGGTTTCAACTACCCAGGTTTAAGGTATTCTTCCTTCAGCTAAAACATGCATGTGGAACCTAGAGTATGATCAACCATGTGATCGGGAGACGTGTTCAAATATGTCTCAGTTTTCATACCCTGGTACTCGGGTGCAACATTCCAGACGCTTTACTAACACTCTCCCGACTTGGAGAGTCAGTCCCTTTAACCTCCTGTTTGGCCCAATTTGCAATTTCTGCGGAAGATGAACAGGAATAGGGAGAACCAATGAGAGACTAGCTGGAGGTGTCTGGACGGGCAAATTTAACTCTCATTTCCCACCAGGGAGAGGAACTAACCACAGGCTCAGCGTGCCGTGCCGGAACTAGATTAGGGCCTGAAGCCATCCTGCGTTGTTGCGGCCAGGTCACAAGAAAGCGAGTTGAAGAAAGGAGCTCAGGGGCAGTGTAATTCACAAACCTGCAGAGTTATAAATGACAGCTATCGTCCAAAAATATACTGAAGTAAGGCTGCCAAGAGGACTTGAAAGCGGGGCAGAATTGCAGGAAACTGATTTCAGGAGGTAGACTGGAATTGCATTGAAAGCATAGGAAAAGAGGCAGAACGTCCACAATGATGCACTTCGCCAAAAAGGGCGTATGCGTTTTTTCCTGAATACATTCAGGAAAAAACGCATACGCCCTTTTTGGCCAACCAAGCAAACTTGCAAATGATATCTGCACTACAATGAAGTCTCACTTCCCCCCGGTCAAAAGGGCCATCTGAAAAACGTGTAAAATCCAGAAAGGCAGGACAGGCCATGGAGAACTGGGAGCCTTGTTATGCTGATGGGCGGGATGTAAATTGCCAACAGACACTCGGGAGAAGTGTATGGTGTTTCCTGAAACATCTAAAAAACAAAGCAACAGAGCCTAGGGCACTTCCACTTATGGTCCTATAGCTTAGGGAAATTAAAATCAAAAAGACACAGCCACCCCAAAGTTTGGGACGCCTCTGTTTACAAGAACCTCGTTTACCGTACAAGTTCAACATCGCAGAAAGTGAAAAATGGATAAAGAAGTTGTGGTATTTACTTACAAAGCAATATCACTCAGCAATGAAATCTATGTCATCAGGCCCTTAGCAGCACAATGAGTGGATTCAGGTATGATGATTCTAACTGAAATATGTCACACAGAAAAAGAAACATCATAAGATATCAGTAATACACGGAATGTAAACTTGGCTACACAGGAACTGAATTACAGAACAGAACAGGGTCTCAAATTTAGAAAACCAACTTATGCTTGCTTAAGGGTAAAGGTGAGTTGGGGTGCTGCATAAAACCAGAGATTGAAATGAGCACAGATAAAGTTCCTTAAGCCAAATATGGAATAGACAAGAGCTACTCCTTGCTCAACGAAATGGACTCAACACCGCATATTAAACGCCTAAGAATGTACCTGACTAGTAAGTATCTTAAAACCTATGGATTGCTATGTCTCCAAAAGAGAATCAAGCGTGTGTACAGGGGCATAAACGCAGCAGTGATAGGATTGGAGAGGTTCGGTGAGCAAATGAAGACCCTTTGAAGTCATATTGCATGGTACCCATTCCACGGGTCTCAACTCTCCAGGTTTAAGGGATTCTTCCTTCAGCTAAAACATGCATGTGGAACCCAGAGTATGATCAACCATGTGAACGGGAGACATGTTCAAATATGTCTCAGTTTTCCTCCCCTGGTACTCGGGTGCAACATTCCAGACGCTTTACTAACACTCTCCCCACTTGGAGAGTCAGCGCCTTTAACCTCCTGTTTGGCCCAGTTTGCAATTTCTGCGGAAGATGAACAGGAATAGCGAGAACCATTCAGAGACTAGCTGGAGGTGTCTGGACGGGAAAATTTTACTCTCATTTCCCACCAGGAAGAGGAAATAACCAAAGGCTCAGCGTGCCGTGCCGGAACCAGATTAGGGCCTGAAGCCATCCTGCGGTGTTGCGGCCAGCTCAAAAGAAAGCGAGTTGATGAAAGGAGTTCAGGGGCACTGTAATTCACAAACCTGCATAGTTATAAATGACAGCTATCGTCCAAAAATATACTGAAGTAAGGCTGCCAAGAGGACTTGAAAGCGGGGCAGAATTGCAGGAAACCGATTTCAGGAGGTATACTGGAATTGCATTGAAAGCATAGGAAAAGAGGCAGAACGTCCACAATGATGCACTTGGCCGAAAAGGGCGTATGCGTTTTTTCCTGAATATATTCAGGAAAAAACGCATTCGCCCTTTTTGGCCAACCAAGCAAGCTTGCAAAGGAAATCTGCACTACAATGAAGTCTCACTTCCCCCCGGTCAAAAGGGCCATCTGAAAAACGTGTAAAATCCAGAAAGGCAGGACAGGCCATGGAGAACTGGGAGCCTTGTTATGCTGATGGGCGGGATGTAAATTGCCAACAGACACTCGGGAGAAGTGTATGGTGTTTCCTGAAACATCTAAAAAACAAAGCAACAGAGCCTAGGGCACTTCCACTTATGGTCCTATAGCTTAGGGAAATTAAAATCAAAAAGACACAGCCACCCCAAAGTTTGGGACGCCTCTGTTTACAAGAACCTCGTTTACCGTACAAGTTCAATATCACAGAAAGTGAAAAATGGATAAAGAACTTGTGGTACTTACGTACAATGCAGTATCACTCAGCAATGAAATCTATGTCATCAGGCCCGTAGCAGCATAATGAGTGGATTCAGGTACGATGATTCTAACTGAAATAAGTCACACAGAAAAAGAAACATCATAAGATATCACTAATACACGGAATGTAAACTTGGCTACACAGGAACTGAATTCCAAAACAGAACAGGGTCTCAAATTTAGAAAACAAACTTATGCTTGCTTAAGGGGAAAGGTGAGTTGGGGTGCTGCATAAAACCAGAGATTGAAATGAGCACAGATAAAGTTCCTTAAGCCAAATATGGAATAGACAAGAGCTACTCCTTGCTCAACGAAACGGACTCAACACCCCATATTAAACGCCTAAGAATGTACCTGACTAGTAAGTACCTTAAATCCTAGGTATTGCTATGTCTCCAAAAGAGAATCAAGCGTGTGTACAGGGGTATAAACGCAGCAGTGATAGGATTGGAGAGGTTCGGTGAGCAAATGAAGACACTTTGAAGTCATATTGCATGGTACCCCATCCACGGGTCTCAACTCTCCAGGTTTAAGGTATTCTTCCTTCAGCTAAAACATGCATGTGGAACCCACAGTATGATCAACCGTGTGAACGGGAGACATGTTCAAATATGTCTCAGGTTTCCTCCCCTGGTACTCGGGTGCAACATTCCAGACGCTTCACTAACACTCTCCCCCCTTGGAGAGTCAGCACCTTTAACCTCCTGTTTGGCCCAGTTTGCAATTTCTGTGGAAGATGAACAGGAATAGGGAGAACCAATGAGAGACTAGCTGGAGGTGTCTGGACGGGCAAATTTAACTCTCATTTCCCACCAGGAAGAGGAAATAACCAAAGGCTCAGCGTGCCGTGCCGGAACCAGATTAGGGCCTGAAGCCATCCTGCGGTGTTGCGGCCAGCTCAAAAGAAAGCGAGTTGAAGAAAGGAGCTCAGGGGCACTGTAATTCACAAACCTGCAGAGTTATAAATGACAGCTATCGTCCAAAAATATACTGAAGTAAGGCTGCCAAGAGGACTTGAAAGCGGGGCAGAATTGCAGGAAACCGATTTCAGGAGGTAGACTGGAATTGCATTGAAAGCATAGGAAAAGAGGCAGAACGTCCACAATGATGCACTTGGCCAAAAAGGGCGTATGCGTTTTTTCCTGAATACATTCAGGAAAAAACGCATACGCCCTTTTTGGCCAACCAAGCAAACTTGCAAATGAAATCTGCACTACAATGAAGTCTCACTTCCCCCCGTCAAAAGGGCCATATGAAAAACGTGTAAAATCCAGAAAGGCAGGACAGGCCATGGAGAACTGGGAGCCTTGTTATGCTGATGGGCGGGATGTAAATTGCCAACAGACACTCGGGAGAAGTGTATGGTGTTTCCTGAAACATCTAAAAAACAAAGCAACAGAGCCTAGGGCACTTCCACTTATGGTCCTATAGCTTAGGGAAATTAAAATCAAAAAGACACAGCCACCCCAAAGTTTGGGACGCCTCTGTTTACAAGAACCTCGTTTACCATACAAGTTCAACATCGCAGAAAGTGAAAAATGGATAAAGAAGTTGTGGTATTTACTTACAAAGCAATATCACTCAGCAATGAAATCTATGTCATCAGGCCCTTAGCAGCACAATGAGTGGATTCAGGTATGATGATTCTAACTGAAATATGTCACACAGAAAAAGAAACATCATAAGATATCACTAATACACGGAATGTAAACTTGGCTACACAGGAACTGAATTACAGAACAGAACAGGGTCTCAAATTTAGAAAACCAACTTATGCTTGCTTAAGGGGAAAGGTGAGTTGGGGTGCTGCATAAAACCAGAGATTGAAATGAGCACAGATAAATTTCCTTAAGCCAAATATGGAATAGACAAGAGCTACTCCTTGCTCAATGAAATGGACTCAACACCGCATATTAAATGCCTAAGAATGTACGTGACTAATAAGTATCTTAAAACCTATGGATTGCTATGTCTCCGAAAGAGAATCAAGCATGTGTACAGGGGCATAAACGCAGCAGTGATAGGATTGGAGAGTTTCGCTGAGCAAATGAAGACCCTTTGAAGTCATATTGCATGGTACCCATTCCATGGGTTTCAACTACCCAGGTTTAAGGTATTCTTCCTTCAGCTAAAACATGCATGTGGAACCTAGAGTATGATCAACCATGTGATCGGGAGACGTGTTCAAATATGTCTCAGTTTTCATACCCTGGTACTCGGGTGCAACATTCCAGACGCTTTACTAACACTCTCCCGACTTGGAGAGTCAGTCCCTTTAACCTCCTGTTTGGCCCAGTTTGCAATTTCTGCGGAAGATGAACAGGAATAGCGAGAACCAATGAGAGACTAGCTGGAGGTGTCTGGACGGGCAAATTTAACTCTCATTTCCCACCAGGGAGAGGAACTAACCAAAGGCTCAGTGTGCCGTGCCGGAACTAGATTAGGGCCTGAAGCCATCCTGCGTTGTTGCGGCCAGGTCACAAGAAAGCGAGTTGAAGAAAGGAGCTCAGGGGCAGTGTAATTCACAAACCTGCAGAGTTATAAATGACAGCTATCGTCCAAAAATATACTGAAGTAAGGCTGCCAAGAGGACTTGAAAGCGGGGCAGAATTGCAGGAAACTGATTTCAGGAGGTAGACTGGAATTGCATTGAAAGCATAGGAAAAGAGGCAGAACGTCCACAATGATGCACTTCGCCAAAAAGGGCGTATGCGTTTTTTCCTGAATACATTCAGGAAAAAACGCATACGCCCTTTTTGGCCAACCAAGCAAACTTGCAAATGATATCTGCACTACAATGAAGTCTCACTTCCCCCCGGTCAAAAGGGCCATCTGAAAAACGTGTAAAATCCAGAAAGGCAGGACAGGCCATGGAGAACTGGGAGCCTTGTTATGCTGATGGGCGGGATGTAAATTGCCAACAGACACTCGGGAGAAGTGTATGGTGTTTCCTGAAACATCTAAAAAACAAAGCAACAGAGCCTAGGGCACTTCCACTTATGGTCCTATAGCTTAGGGAAATTAAAATCAAAAAGACACAGCCACCCCAAAGTTTGGGACGCCTCTGTTTACAAGAACCTCGTTTACCGTACAAGTTCAACATCGCAGAAAGTGAAAAATGGATAAAGAAGTTGTGGTATTTACTTACAAAGCAATATCACTCAGCAATGAAATCTATGTCATCAGGCCCTTAGCAGCACAATGAGTGGATTCAGGTATGATGATTCTAACTGAAATATGTCACACAGAAAAAGAAACATCATAAGATATCAGTAATACACGGAATGTAAACTTGGCTACACAGGAACTGAATTACAGAACAGAACAGGGTCTCAAATTTAGAAAACCAACTTATGCTTGCTTAAGGGTAAAGGTGAGTTGGGGTGCTGCATAAAACCAGAGATTGAAATGAGCACAGATAAAGTTCCTTAAGCCAAATATGGAATAGACAAGAGCTACTCCTTGCTCAACGAAATGGACTCAACACCGCATATTAAACGCCTAAGAATGTACCTGACTAGTAAGTATCTTAAAACCTATGGATTGCTATGTCTCCAAAAGAGAATCAAGCGTGTGTACAGGGGCATAAACGCAGCAGTGATAGGATTGGAGAGGTTCGGTGAGCAAATGAAGACCCTTTGAAGTCATACTGCATGGTACCCATTCCACGGGTCTCAACTCTCCAGGTTTAAGGTATTCTTCCTTCAGCTAAAACATGCATGTGGAACCCAGAGTATGATCAACCATGTGAACGGGAGACATGTTCAAATATGTCTCAGTTTTCCTCCCCTGGTACTCGGGTGCAACATTCCAGACGCTTTACTAACACTCTCCCCACTTGGAGAGTCAGCGCCTTTAACCTCCTGTTTGGCCCAGTTTGCAATTTCTGCGGAAGATGAACAGGAATAGCGAGAACCAATCAGAGACTAGCTGGAGGTGTCTGGACGGGAAAATTTTACTCTCATTTCCCACCAGGAAGAGGAAATAACCAAAGGCTCAGCGTGCCGTGCCGGAACCAGATTAGGGCCTGAAGCCATCCTGCGGTGTTGCGGCCAGCTCAAAAGAAAGCGAGTTGATGAAAGGAGTTCAGGGGCACTGTAATTCACAAACCTGCATAGTTATAAATGACAGCTATCGTCCAAAAATATACTGAAGTAAGGCTGCCAAGAGGACTTGAAAGCGGGGCAGAATTGCAGGAAACCGATTTCAGGAGGTAGACTGGAATTGCATTGAAAGCATAGGAAAAGAGGCAGAACGTCCACAATGATGCACTTGGCCGAAAAGGGCGTATGCGTTTTTTCCTGAATATATTCAGGAAAAAACGCATTCGCCCTTTTTGGCCAACCAAGCAAGCTTGCAAAGGAAATCTGCACTACAATGAAGTCTCACTTCCCCCCGGTCAAAAGGGCCATCTGAAAAACGTGTAAAATCCAGAAAGGCAGGACAGGCCATGGAGAACTGGGAGCCTTGTTATGCTGATGGGCGGGATGTAAATTGCCAACAGACACTCGGGAGAAGTGTATGGTGTTTCCTGAAACATCTAAAAAACAAAGCAACAGAGCCTAGGGCACTTCCACTTATGGTCCTATAGCTTAGGGAAATTAAAATCAAAAAGACACAGCCACCCCAAAGTTTGGGACGCCTCTGTTTACAAGAACCTCGTTTACCGTACAAGTTCAATATCACAGAAAGTGAAAAATGGATAAAGAACTTGTGGTACTTACGTACAATGCAGTATCACTCAGCAATGAAATCTATGTCATCAGGCCCGTAGCAGCATAATGAGTGGATTCAGGTACGATGATTCTAACTGAAATAAGTCACACAGAAAAAGAAACATCATAAGATATCACTAATACACGGAATGTAAACTTGGCTACACAGGAACTGAATTCCAAAACAGAACAGGGTCTCAAATTTAGAAAACAAACTTATGCTTGCTTAAGGGGAAAGGTGAGTTGGGGTGCTGCATAAAACCAGAGATTGAAATGAGCACAGATAAAGTTCCTTAAGCCAAATATGGAATAGACAAGAGCTACTCCTTGCTCAACGAAACGGACTCAACACCCCATATTAAACGCCTAAGAATGTACCTGACTAGTAAGTACCTTAAATCCTAGGTATTGCTATGTCTCCAAAAGAGAATCAAGCGTGTGTACAGGGGTATAAACGCAGCAGTGATAGGATTGGAGAGGTTCGGTGAGCAAATGAAGACACTTTGAAGTCATATTGCATGGTACCCCATCCACGGGTCTCAACTCTCCAGGTTTAAGGTATTCTTCCTTCAGCTAAAACATGCATGTGGAACCCACAGTATGATCAACCGTGTGAACGGGAGACATGTTCAAATATGTCTCAGGTTTCCTCCCCTGGTACTCGGGTGCAACATTCCAGACGCTTCACTAACACTCTCCCCCCTTGGAGAGTCAGCACCTTTAACCTCCTGTTTGGCCCAGTTTGCAATTTCTGCGGAAGATGAACAGGAATAGCGAGAACCAATGAGAGACTAGCTGGAGGTGTCTGGACGGGCAAATTTAACTCTCATTTCCCACCAGGAAGAGGAATTAACCAAAGGCTCAGCGTGCCGTGCCGGAACCAGATTAATTCCTGAAGCCATCCTGCGGCGTTGCGGCCAGGTCACAAGAAAGCGAGTTGAAGAAAGGAGCTCAGGGGCACTGTAATTCACAAACCTGCAGAGTTATAAATGACAGCTATCGTCCAAAAATATACTGAAGAAAGGCTGCCAAGAGGACTTGAAAGCGGGGCAGAATTGCAGGAAACCGATTTCAGGAGGTAGACTGGAATTGCATTGAAAGCATAGGAAAAGAGGCAGAACGTCCACAATGATGCACTTGGCCAAAAAGGGCGTATGCGTTTTTTCCTGAATATATTCAGGAAAAAACGCATACGCCCTTTTTGGCCAACCAAGCAAGCTTGCAAAGGAAATCTGCACTACAATGAAGTCTCACTACCCCCCGGTCAAAATGGCCATCTGAATAAAGTGTAAAATCCAGAAAGGCAGGACAGGCCATGGAGAACTGGGAGCCTTGTTATGCTGATGGGCGGGATGTAAATTGCCAACAGACACTCGGGAGAAGTGTATGGTGTTTCCTGAAACATCTAAAACACAAAGCAACAGACCCTAGGGCACTTCCACTTATGGTCCTATAGCTTAGGGAAATTAAAATCAAAAAGACACAGCCACCCCAAAGTTTGGGACGCCTCTGTTTACAAGAACCTCGTTTACCGTACAAGTTCAATATCACAGAAAGTGAAAAATGGATAAAGAAGTTGAGGTATTTACTTACAAAGCAATATCACTCAGCAATGAAATCTATGTCATCAGGCCCTTAGCAGCACAATGAGTGGATTCAGGTATGATGATTCTAACTGAAATATGTCACACAGAAAAAGAAACATCATAAGATATCAGTAATACACGGAATGTAAACTTGGCTACACAGGAACTGAATTACAGAACAGAACAGGGTCTCAAATTTAGAAAACCAACTTATGCTTGCTTAAGGGGAAAGGTGAGTTGGGGTGCTGCATAAAACCAGAGATTGAAATGAGCACAGATAAATTTCCTTAAGCCAAATATGGAATAGACAAGAGCTACTCCTTGCTCAATGAAATGGACTCAACACCGCATATTAAATGCCTAAGAATGTACGTGACTAATAAGTATCTTAAAACCTATGGATTGCTATGTCTCCGAAAGAGAATCAAACATGTGTACAGGGGCATAAACGCAGCAATGATAGGATTGGAGAGTTTCGCTGAGCAAATGAAGACCCTTTGAAGTCATATTGCATGGTACCCATTCCATGGGTTTCAACTACCCAGGTTTAAGGTATTCTTCCTTCAGCTAAAACATGCATGTGGAACCTAGAGTATGATCAACCATGTGATCGGGAGACGTGTTCAAATATGTCTCAGTTTTCATACCCTGGTCCTCGGGTGCAACATTCCAGACGCTTTACTAACACTCTCCCGACTTGGAGAGTCAGTCCCTTTAACCTCCTGTTTGGCCCAGTTTGCAATTTCTGCGGAAGATGAACAGGAATAGCGAGAACCAATGAGAGACTAGCTGGAGGTGTCTGGACGGGCAAATTTAACTCTCATTTCCCACCAGGAAGAGGAAATAACCAAAGGCTCAGTGTGCCGTGCCGGAACTAGATTAGGGCCTGAAGCCATCCTGCGTTGTTGCGGCCAGGTCACAAGAAAGCGAGTTGAAGAAAGGAGCTCAGGGGCAGTGTAATTCACAAACCTGCAGAGTTATAAATGACAGCTATCGTCCAAAAATATACTGAAGTAAGGCTGCCAAGAGGACTTGAAAGCGGGGCAGAATTGCAGGAAACTGATTTCAGGAGGTAGACTGGAATTGCATTGAAAGCATAGGAAAAGAGGCAGAACGTCCACAATGATGCACTTCGCCAAAAAGGGCGTATGCGTTTTTTCCTGAATACATTCAGGAAAAAACGCATACGCCCTTTTTGGCCAACCAAGCAAACTTGCAAATGAAATCTGCACTACAATGAAGTCTCACTTCCCCCCGGTCAAAAGGGCCATCTGAAAAACGTGTAAAATCCAGAAAGGCAGGACAGGCCATGGAGAACTGGGAGCCTTGTTATGCTGATGGGCGGGATGTAAATTGCCAACAGACACTCGGGAGAAGTGTATGGTGTTTCCTGAAACATCTAAAAAACAAAGCAACAGAGCCTAGGGCACTTCCACTTATGGTCCTATAGCTTAGGGAAATTAAAATCAAAAAGACACAGCCACCCCAAAGTATGGAACGCCTCTGTTTACAAGAACCGCGTTTACAGTACAAGTTCAACATCGCAGAAAGTGAAAAATGGATAAAGAAGTTGTGGTATTTACTTACAAAGCAATATCACTCAGCAATGAAATCTATGTCATCAGGCCCTTAACAGCACAATGAGTGGATTCAGGTATGATGATTCTAACTGAAATAAGTCACACAGAAAAAGAAACATCATAAGATATCAGTAATACACGGAATGTAAACTTGGCTACACAGGAACTGAATTACAAAACAGAACAGGGTCTCAAATTTAGAAAACCAACTTATGCTTGCTTAAGGGTAAAGGTGAGTTGGGGTGCTGCATAAAACCAGAGATTGAAATGAGCACAGATAAAGTTCCTTAAGCCAAATATGGAATAGACAAGAGCTACTCCTTGCTCAACGAAATGGACTCAACACCCCATATTAAGCGCCTAAGAATGTACCTGACTAGTAAGTATCTTAAAACCTATGGATTGCTATATCTCCAAAAGAGAATCAAGCGTGTGTACAGGAGCATAAATGCAGCAGTGATAGGATTGGAGAGGTTCGGTGAGCAAATAAAGACCCTTTGAAGTCATATTGCATGGTACCCATTCCACGGGTCTCAACTCTCCAGGTTTCAGGGATTCTTCCTTCAGCTAAAACATGCATGTGGAACCTAGATTATGATCAACCATGTGATCGGGAAACGTGT
Organism: Pseudorca crassidens; assembly: GCF_039906515.1. Classification (NCBI taxonomy): domain Eukaryota; kingdom Metazoa; phylum Chordata; class Mammalia; order Artiodactyla; family Delphinidae; genus Pseudorca; species Pseudorca crassidens. Next base: position 342,867 of record NW_027136050.1, on the reverse strand, counting down.
TCAAATATGTCTCAGTTCTCGTACCCTGGTACTCGGGTGCAACATTCCAGACGCTTTACTAACACCCTCCCGACTTGGAGAGTCAGTCCCTTTAACCTCCTGTTTGGCCCAGTTTGCAATTTCTGCGGAAGATGAACAGGAATAGCGAGAACCAATGAGAGACTAGCTGGAGGTGTCTGGACGGGCAAATTTAACTCTCATTTCCCACCAGGAAGAGGAATTAACCAAAGGCTCAGCGTGCCGTGCCTGAACCAGATTAGGGCCTGAAGCAATCCTGCGGTGTTGCGGCCAGGTCACAAGAAAGCGAGTTGAAGAAAGGAGCTCAGGGGCACTGTAATTCACAAACCTGCAGAGTTATAAATGACAGCTATCATCCAAAAATATACTGAAGTAAGGCTGCCAAGAGGACTTGAAAGCGGGGCAGAATTGCAGGAAACCGATTTCAGGAGGTAGACTGGAATTGCATTGAAAGCATAGGAAAAGAGGCAGAACGTCCACAATGATGCACTTGGCCAAAAAGGGCGTATGCGTTTTTTCCTGAATATATTCAGGAAAAAACGCATACGCCCTTTTTGGCCAACCAAGCAAACTTGCAAAGGAAATCTGCACTACAATGAAGTCTCACTTCCCCCCGGTCAAAAGGGCCATCTGAAAAAAGTGTAAAATCCAGAAAGGCAGGACAGGCCATGGAGAACTGGGAGCCTTGTTATGCTGATGGGCGGGATGTAAATTGCCAACAGACACTCGGGAGAAGTGTATGGTGTTTCCTGAAACATCTAAAAAACAAAGCAACAGAGCCTAGGGCACTTCCACTTATGGTCCTATAGCTTAGGGAAATTAAAATCAAAAAGACACAGCCACCCCAAAGTTTGGGACGCCTCTGTTTACAAGAACCTCGTTTACCGTACAAGTTCAATATCACAGAAAGTGAAAAATGGATAAAGAACATGTGGTACTTACGTACAATGCAGTATCACTCAGCAATGAAATCTATGTCTTCAGGCCCGTAGCAGCATAATGAGTGGATTCAGGTACGATGATTCTAACTGAAATAAGTCACACAGAAAAAGAAACATCATAAGATATCACTAATGCACGGAATGTAAACTTGGCTACACAGGAACTAAATTACAAAACAGAACAGGGTCTCAAATTTAGAAAACCAACTTATGCTTGCTTAAGGGGAAAGGTGAGTTGGGGTGCTGCATAAAACCAGAGATTGAAATGAGCACAGATAAAGTTCCTTAAGCCAAATATGTAATAGACAAGAGCTACTCCTTGCTCAACGAAATGGACTCAACATCCCATATTAAACGCCTAAGAATGTACCTGACTAGTAAGTATCTTAAAACCTATGGATTGCTATGTCTCTGAAAGAGAATCAAGCATGTGTACAGGGGCATAAACGCAGCAGTGATAGGATTGGAGAGGTTCGGTGAGCAAATGAAGACCCTTTGAAGTCATATTGCATCGTACCCATTCCACGGGTTTCAACTACCCAGGTTTAAGGTATTCTTCCTTCAGCTAAAACATGCATGTGGAACCTAGATTATGATCAACCATGTGATCGGGAAACGTGTTCAAATATGTCTCACTTTCCATACCCTGGTACTCGGGTGCAACATTCCAGACGCTTTACTAACACCCTCCCGACTTGGAGAGTCAGTCCCTTTAACCTCCTGTTTGGCCCAGTTTGCAATTTCTGCGGAAGATGAACAGGAATAGCGAGAACCAATGAGAGAATAGCTGGAGGTGTCTGGACGGGCAAATTTAACTCTCATTTCCCACCAGGAAGAGGAATTAACCAAAGGCTCAGCGTGCCGTGCCGGAACCAGATTAGGGCCTGAAGCCATCCTGCGGTGTTGCGGCCAGGTCATAAGAAAGCGAGTTGAAGAAAGGAGCTCAGGGGCACTGTAATTCACAAACCTGCAGAGTTATAAATGACAGCTATCGTCCAAAAATATACTGAAGTAAGGCTGCCAAGAGGACTTGAAAGCGGGGCAGAATTGCAGGAAACCGATTTCAGGAGGTAGACTGGAATTGCATTGAAAGCATAGGAAAAGAGGCAGAACGTCCACAATGATGCACTTGGCCAAAAAGGGCGTATGCGTTTTTTCCTGAATATATTCAGGAAAAAACGCATACGCCCTTTTTGGCCAACCAAGCAAACTTGCAAAGGAAATCTGCACTACAATGAAGTCTCACTTCCCCCCGGTCAAAAGGGCCATCTGAAAAAAGTGTAAAATCCAGAAAGGCAGGACAGGCCATGGAGAACTGGGAGCCTTGTTATGCTGATGGGCGGGATGTAAATTGCCAACAGACACTCGGGAGAAGTGTATGGTGTTTCCTGAAACATCTAAAACACAAAGCAACAGACCCTAGGGCACTTCCACTTATGGTCCTATAGCTTAGGGAAATTAAAATCAAAAAGACACAGCCACCCCAAAGTTTGGGACGCCTCTGTTTACAAGAACCTCGTTTACCGTACAAGTTCAATATCACAGAAAGTGAAAAATGGATACAGAACTTGTGATACTTACGTACAATGCAGTATCACTCAGCAATGGAATCTATGTCATCAGGCCCGTAGCAGCATAATGAATGGATTCAAGTACGATGATTCTAACTGAAATAAGTCACACCGAAAAAGAAACATCATAAGATATCAGTAATACACGGAATGTAAACTTGGCTACACAGGAACTGAATTCCAAAACAGAACAGGGTCTCAAATTTAGAAAACCAACTTATGCTTGCTTAAGGGGAAAGGTGAGTTGGGGTGCTGCATAAAACCAGCGATTGAAATGAGCACAGATAAAATTCCTTAAGCCAAATATGGAATAGACAAGAGCTACTCCTTGCTCAACGAAATGGACTCAACACCCCATATTAAACGCCTAAGAATGTACCTGACTAGTAAGTATCTTAAAACCTATGGATTGCTATGTCTCCAAAAGAGAATGAAGCGTGTGTACAGGGGCATAAACGCAGCAGTGATAGGATTGGAGAGTTTCGGTGAGCAAATGAAGACCCTTTGAAGTCATATTGCATGGTACCCATTACACGGGTCTCAACTCTCCAGGTTTAAGGTATTCTTCCTTCAGCTAAAACATGCATGTGGAACCCAGAGTATGATCAACCGTGTGAACGGGAGACGTGTTCAAATATGTCTCAGTTTTCCTCCCCTGGTACTCGGGTGCAACATTCCAGACGCTTTACTAACACCCTCCCGACTTGGAGAGTCAGTCCCTTTAACCTCCTGTTTGGCCCAGTTTCCAATTTCTGTGGAAGATGAACAGGAATAGCGAGAACCAATGAGAGACTAGCTGGAGGTGTCTGGACGGGCAAATTTAACTCTCATTTCCCACCAGGAAGAGGAATTAACCAAAGGCTCAGCGTGCCGTGCCGGAACCAGATTAGGGCCTGAAGCCATCCTGCGGTGTTGCGGCCAGCTCACAAGAAAGTGAGTTGAAGAAAGGAGCTCAGGGGCACTGTAATTCACAAACCTGCAGAGTTATAAATGACAGCTATCGTCCAAAAATATACTGAAGTAAGGCTGCCAAGAGGACTTGAAAGCGGGGCAGAATTGCAGGAAACCGATTTCAGGAGGTAGACTGGAATTGCATTGAAAGCATAGGAAAAGAGGCAGAACGTCCACAATGATGCACTTGGCCAAAAAGGGCGTATGCGTTTTTTCCTGAATATATTCAGGAAAAAACGCATACGCCCTTTTTGGCCAACCAAGCAAACTTGCAAAGGAAATCTGCACTACAATGAAGTCTCACTTCCCCCCGGTCAAAAGGGCCATCTGAAAAAAGTGTAAAATCCAGAAAGGCAGGACAGACCATAGAGAACTGGGAGCCTTGTTATGCTGATGGGCGGGATGTAAATTGCCAACAGACACTCGGGAGAAGTGTATGGTGTTTCCTGAAACATCTAAAAAACAAAGCAACAGAGCCTAGGGCACTTCCACTTATGGTCCTATAGCTTAGGGAAATTAAAATCAAAAAGACACAGCCACCCCAAAGTTTGGGACGCCTCTGTTTACAAGAACCTCGTTTACAGTACAAGTACAACATCGCAGACAGTGAAAAATGGATAAAGAAGTTGTGGTACTTACGTACAATGCAATATCACTCAGCAATGAAATCTATGTCATCAGGCCCGTAGCAGCATAATGAGTGGATTCAGGTATGATGATTCTAACTGAAATAAGTCACACAGAAAAAGAAACATCATAAGATATCACTAATACACGGAGTGTAAACTTGGCTACACAGGAACTGAATTACAAAACAGAACAGGGTCTCAAATTTAGAAAACCAACTTATGCTTGCTTAAGGGGAAAGGTGAGTTGGGGTGCTGCATAAAACCAGACATTGAAATGAGCACAGATAAAGTTCCTTAAGCCAAATATATAATAGACAAGAGCTACTCCTTGCTCAACGAAATGGACTCAACACCCCATATTAAACGCCTAAGAATGTACCTGACTAGTAAGTATCTTAAAACCTATGGATTGCTATATCTCCAAAAGAGAATCAAGCGTGTGTCCAGGGGCATAAATGCAGCAATGATAGGATTGGAGAGGTTCGGTGAGCAAATGAAGACCCTTTGAAGTCATATTGCATGGTACCCATTCCACGGGTCTCAACTCTCCAGGTTTCAGGGATTCTTCCTTCAGCTAAAACATGCATGTGGAACCCAGAGGATTATCCACCGTGTGATCGGGAGAAGTGTTCAAATATGTCTCAGATTTCGTCCCCTGGTACTCGGGTGCAACATTCCAGACGCTTTACTAACACTCTCCCGACTTGGAGAGTCAGTCCCTTTAACCTCCTGTTTGGCCCAGTTTGCAATTTCTGCGGAAGATGAACAGGAATAGGGAGAACCAATGAGAGACTAGCTGGAGGTGTCTGGACGGGCAAATTTAACTCTCATTTCCCACCAGGAAGAGGAATTAACCAAAGGCTCAGCATGTCGTGCCGGAACCAGATTAGGGCCTGAAGCAATCCTGCGGTGTTGCGGCCAGCTCACAAGAAAGCGAGTAGAAGAAAGGAGCTCAGGGGCACTGTAATTCACAAACCTGCAGACTTATAAATGACAGCTATCGTCCAAAAATATACTGAAGTAAGGTTGCCAAGAGGACTTGAAAGCGGGGAAGAATTGCAGGAAACCGATTTCAGGAGGTAGACTGGAATTGCATTGAAAACATAGGAAAAGAGGGAGAACGTCCACAATGATGCACTTGGCCAAAAAGGGCGTATGCGTTTTTTCCTGAATCAGGAAAAAACGCATACGCCCTTTTTGGCCAACCAAGCAAGCTTGCAAAGGAAATCTGCACTACAATGATGTCTCACTTCCCCCCGGTCAAAAGGGCCATCTGAGAAAAGTGTAAAATCCAGAAAGGCAGGACAGGCCATGGAGAACTGGGAGCCTTGTTTTGCTGATGGGCGGGATGTAAATTGCCAACAGCCACTCGGGAGAAGTGTATGGTGTTTCCTGAAACATCTAAAAAACAAAGCAACAGAGCCTAGGGCACTTCCACTTATGGTCCTATAGCTTAGGGAAATTAAAATCAAAAAGACACAGCCACCCCACAGTTTGGGACAGCTCTGTTTACAAGAACCTCGTTTACGGTACAAGTTCAGTATCGCAGAAAGTGAAAAATGGATAAAGAAGTTGTGGTACTTATGTACAATGCAAAATCACTCAGCCATGAAATCTATGTCATCAGGCCCATAGCAGCATAATGAGTGGATTCAGGTATGATGATTCTAACTGAAATATGTCACACAGAAAAAGAAACATCATAAGATATCACTAATACACGGAATGTGAACTTGGCTACACATGAACTGAATTACAAAACAGAACAGGGTCTCAAGTTTAGAAAACCAACTTATGCTTCCTTAAGGGGGAAAGTGAGTTGGGGTGCTGCATAAAACCAGAGTTTGAAATTAGCACAGATACCATTCAATAAGCCAAATATGTAATAGACAAGACCTACCCTTGCTCAACAAAATGGACTCAACAATGAGGTATCACCTCACACCTGATAGAATGGGCATCATGAGAAAATCTACAAACAAAAATGCTGGAAAGGGTGTGGAGAAAAGGAACCCTCTTCCACTATTGTTGGGAATATAAATTGATACAGTCACTACGGAGAACAATATGGAGTTTCTTAAGAAACTAACAATAGAATTACCATATGATACAGCAATCCCAGTACTGGACATATACCCAGACAAAACCATAAATCAAAACGAGACATTCACCGCAATGTTCATTGCATCACTATTTACAATATCGAGGTAATGGAAGCAACCTAAATGCCCACAGACAGACGAATGCATAAAGCTGTGGTACATATATAAAATGGAATATTACTAAGCCATGAAAAGGAATGAAATTGGGTCATTTGTAGAGACGTCGATGGATCTAGAGACTGTCATACAGAGTGAAGTAAGTCAGAAAGAGAAAAACAGATCTTGTATATTCATGCATATATGTGGAACCTAGAAAAACTGTACAGATTAACCATTTTGCAAGGCATAAATAGAGCAACAGATGTAGACAACAAATGTATGGACAACAAGGGGGGAAAGCTGTTGGGGGGGTGGTGGTGGGAGGAGTTGAGAGACTGGGATTGGCATGTATACATTTATATGTATAAAATAGATAACCAATAAGAACCTGCTGTATAAAAATATAAAATAAAATTCAAAATTAAAAAGAAATAAAATTTAAAAAATAAAACAGAAAAAACAATTATTCCCTTCACATACATGTATTTATATGAATAAATTATTTCCATGCTTATATCTGTAAATACAAAAAAGAGGAATAAAATCTACCTTGAACCAAAAACGAAAAAGAGAAAAAAAACACAGAACCCACCAGTTCCACAGAGGAAAACCGTATCAGGGCACTTGCTCCAGTTGTAAACAATTCTGAAGTTGGCCAGTGGTGGGGAATCGTCTCCCATTCAGCCAGCAGCCCCCACGCAACAAGCGTCCTCATTGCAAAGCTGGGGCACCGTGCCGAGGCATCTGTGAGTAAACGTGAGCTGAGCCCCAGGCCAGTTGCTGCTGAACTATTCCCACCCGTCCCAGGTAAAACACCTGAATATATACAAGGACTTGAAAGCCTAGAGGAAGGGCCATAGAGCCACACGAGTGACAGCATGCCGGCCGACTTGGTGCCTGCAGGCCAGCCAGGATGGTCCTGGCCCTGGGTGCTCTTCTGGAAGATTTCCATTTCCCTGACTGAGATACCCGTCCTGTCCCTGCCCCCACTGCTTTTTTCCTTCCTCACCTCTGCCCAGGGAGAAATTCCAGCAGCAGGTATGGGTGACACATCCTCTTCTTTAGCAGGTGGCAGCCTGGCAACTGCTGCAGAAAGTCCAGCAGAGCCCCACTCACACTGGGCCACCCACAAAGCCGTGGCCTCTCACTCCCTCCCACCAGCCCAGCCCCGAGACTGCTGACAGGGCAGAGAAAATGGCGTCAGGCACGGCTGCAGGGGCTCTTGCTGCCTGGAGTGGTATTTATATTGATCTCAACCCAGGCACACCTGGGGAGGGCTGGCCCGCACGGTAAGGCTGCCCAGGTCAGCCAATCATCACCCCTCAGGGGCTCACAGTTGCAGAAAATGGAACTTGCTGAACCGGCCAGGTCCAAGGAACAGGTGTGGGCTCCTGAGAGTCAGGATAGACAAGGGGCTGCAGCTTTGGCTTGTTTTCTAATCATTTTATCTGGCCCATGAGTGGGAGACAACTTCAAGAAAACCCTCTCCTTATGAGAGGAACCCAGGAGTCAGGGAGAGGAGGGGTGGGTGGTGGTTGGAGACAGAGGCCTGGTGCCCCGGGTGCAGTGGAAGTCTCTGGAAGACCAGGTGGAGGGAGGCCGCACAGAGTGACGCCCAGGGTCACAGACCTGTCGCAGCTGCTGTTTGTTAGTTCAAGTCCTGCTCTGAGGTGCTCTGTGCCAGCTCTGAGCGACAGGTGAGCTGGGGGTGCTCTGCAATGAGGGCTATGTGCACGGTTCCTGTGTGCCCAGCCCTGCCATGGTACCTGCAAGGGTAGCTCTGTATCCTGGGAAGGGCCTGACCACGAGAGCCCCGTGGGCTGGGGTGGGGGTGGGGTACCTGCCCAGGTGAGCTCCATATTCTGGGATTGGTCTGACCACGAGAGCCCCATGGGCTGCTGGGGACCTGGTAAAGGATGTCAGGACAGTCAGTGAAGCCACCGAGGATATACCTCCAGTTGCTCCTAATTCCTACACCCTGCTGGTCATTCTACCAACCACCAGGACATGGTATTCTGTATTAGTCTTCAATGATGCCTTCTTTTGTATTCCATTAGTCCCAGAGTCACAAGAAATTTTGGCTTGTGAGTGGCAGGACTCAACATACAACTAAAACAATACTTCCGGGCCGTCTTGCCCCAAGGGTGCAAAAATTCCCACACCATCTTTGGGGAAAGCTTAGCTAAAGACCTAAAAGTTCTACCTCTGGAAAAGGAAACCCTCCTTCAGTACGCAGACGACATTCTGATCGCCAGCCCTACTAAGGAGGCCTCTGAACTACCAAGCCAATAAAGGATAGAAGTTGTCCAAGAAAAAGCTCAAATATCACAGACTGCAGTGACCTGCCTGGGCTTCATTCTCACAGAAGGTCGGAGAAGCCCATCCCAGGAAAGGGAAGAAACCATTTGCAGCCTTACCCCTTTCTAAAACTAGAAGACAGCTTAGGGGTTCCTGGGGAGGCCAGGGTTTGCTGCTTCTGGATCCCTAACTACAGTCTACTAGCTGGGCCTCTATATGAAACACTGAAAGGAAAAGATGATGATCCTTTTGAATAGAATCCAGAAGTGGCCTTTCAAGAATGGAAAGAGCAGTCAATTCAGACCCTTGCCCTGGAACTCCCTAATTTAGCTAAACCCTTTGACCTTTACATTCCCGGTGAAAGGTGAATCGCCATTGGAGAATTAGTGCAAAAACTGGGACCACTTGAAATGGAACAATGCAAGAATGCCATCCAGGTAGGATAAACTACGGTCACCAAGGGGCTTGGCCCACTGCCGCATCTGGCCAAGATACTGGCGGTATCTAAAAACCTGGAAATCAGCAGCCCAAAAGGCCACCTCCTTCCTAAGGGAAAAGGACCCCACGTGGTGATCCTAACCACCAACGATGCCCTGAAGTTGCAGGGTTCGCTCCGTGGGCACACCGACCTCGAGTGAGGAGGCCCTCCAACTCCAACATCCAGAGAGATAACCGGGGGCAACAGGGCACCATGACGACTCGTGTGAACATCACTTGACCTGGAGTTTCTCTCATAAAACAATAAGAGTGTGTCCCAAAAGAGTAGACTACTGCTTGCAGGACTTACTGCACCCAGAGGGGAGCTAATAATCTTGGCGGGGGAACCGTATATCACACTGTCACCATAGAAAAGCCTACAGACACCGTGATGATGGTGGCCAATAAGACCGGCTGGACTCCTGTTTACTTCAAAAGGCTGTTGACTCAGTGGTCATCATGGTCCTTGATCACCACTGACCCTGGACTGTCTGGGAGTTGAGCGGGCAGGGCTCTGACACCTGGTGCTGTTTGTACGTTAATTCAGGGGCCTAATTGAAGAAAGCGCAGACTACTGGTCAGAGCATCTAGGTTGGCAGAAACGGTCAGCCTAAGGTGGCCGAACAAATGTGGGGCGGGGTGAAACCGGCCCCCACAGCGTCTCTGCACATCTCTTTCCTGGACCCTTAAAGGTCATTAGAATCTATAACACTTCCAATGCTGGTGCTCAGGTGGACGAGCAGGGAGGCAGGGGGCCTGGGGACAATCAACGTCACCTGGAGGCTGCTGGGGAGAAGCTCTGACCCTCGCCCCCGGGTATTAGGGCTCCCAACTCAGCACTCAGCAGTTACAGAAGAAGTGTCTGCACCCTCAGCACTCCAAGAATGAGGAACGGGACAAAAGGCAGAGGAGGGGTTTGTCCCCAGCAAAGCCCATTAAAAATCCCTGGGAGATAAAAATAGAATCTGGGCAATAAAGTCAAGTCTAACCTTTTTTATCCTTTGTGCTTTGTCTAATTTCACGTGCTCCTAGGGTCCCGCATGCAGAGGTTCCACACCCGGCACTTCAGACCAGATTTCCTAGTGCAGAATGGCTGGGTCGACACCTCAGCTCCTGGGGCCCAGTGCAGACTCCGCGATATAGAGCCTGAGCTGCAGCCAACCTGGCCCTCGAGAGCTCCGCCCCCTCCCTCCCACTGACTCTGACAGGATCTCTACACAGCAGCCCAGCCCACAGCCCACGGGGTAGTGCATGCTCTCACCTCTCCATTCTCTGATCAAAATATAAAGTTTCCTTTGCTTGTGAACCAAACTCAGTCTCGATCTGTTGGCCCCAATGACACTGGGCAGGGGGACACTTGTTGGGGTCCACTCTGGAGGATCAGTAACAGAAATTGAGACTATTGTAACCTCAATGAACAGATGTGTGAGCCAAACTGTAGTTAACATAGAACAGTGTATAAGGCTCGGGTAAAATAAGATGTTTCTAACACTTCCATTTGATATTTCCATCACTTTATTATAAGCAAGTTCAGTGAAAAGGTTTGTCTTATTTGTCAGGTCAATATTAGAGAAACGAAGTGATTTCTTTCCAAGGATGTACATCTAATAATCTTGGTTAAAGCTTCAATCTTGTTTTAAATGCTTTTCCATTGAAAATGATACCTCTCTTTCAGCTCCCCCATTTCTGAGAAGTATAAAATCTTATAATTTATTATTACCAAAGGGGAAAGGTGGGAGGAGGGATAAATTAACAGTTTGGGATTAACACATACACACTGCTATGTATAAAATAGATCATCAACAAGGAACTACTGTATAGCACAGGGAACTACACTCAACATTTTGCAATAACCTATAAGGGGAAATAATCTGAAAAAGAATAGATATTTTTATTGACATCATCTATCAATGACAGTTAAAGTGTAACCTAAGGGAAGATGGTGGTGAGTGCTTCTGACCCTGAAGACTTCAATCATCTAAAGTTTGGACTCTGCCTACTTCCCAAGGCCCTTAATGAACATATGTGTAGCCGTAGCTTAAAAAATTCCCCAGTTTGGGTTTCGGGGAGACACTGATTTTGAAAAAGCCCTGGTGTTCTCCTTACATGAATGGGACTCTTCCTACTGCTAAAACATGTCTGTCACACCCAGAGGATGGTATACCGTCTGATCGGGAAGAGTTTGGAAAAGGCATCTCATCTCCTCATCTCCTGGTGCTCGGGTTCACCCCTCCAGCGTCTTTACTAACAGTCTCCCCACTTGGAGATGTCAGCACTGTCAACATCCTGTTGCGTACAGTTTGGAATTTGTCCAGAGGATGAAGCGGAAGGATGAGGAACAATGAGAGACAAGTCCTAGGTGTTCAGACAGGCACATGTCACTCTAATTTCCAATCAGGAAGACGAATTGACCAAAGGCTAGGGTTGCCCATGGAAACAGTATAGGGCTTGAGGAAATCCCGCTGCTTTGTGGCCAGTTCCCATAAACACAAGTTGAACAATGGAACTCAGGGGCAGTAAAATTCACAAAACTGCAGAGTTGAAAATATCCATCACTGAAAAATGTCTTGAGGAAAGTCAGAGAAAAGGACTTGTAAGCAAGGGAGAATGGCAGGAAAGGGATTTGAGGAGGTAGAAAGGACTCGCCATTAAGCACAAGAAAAGGAGCTGAACATTGCCAACATTGCAGTTGGCCAAAAAGGGTGTATGCGTTTTTTTCTGTATATATTCAAGAAAAGGGCATACACTTTTTTAGCCAACCAAACAGGTGGGCACTGGAAGTCAATACTACAAAAGATATCACTTCGCATCAGTCAGAAGAGCCATCCTCATAAAGCGTAAACAACAGAAATGCAGGACAGGGCAAGGAGAAGAGGGAGCCCTGTGAGACTTATAGTGGAAATGTATATTGCCAACGGCCATTCTGGAGAAGTGTATTGTGTTTACTAAAGCATCTAAAAAATGAGCTACAGAGCATAGGGCACTTGCACTCATGGGCGTATATCTTGAGAAAAACAAAAATCGAGAGGACACAGGCACCCCAATGTTTACCCCCTCTCTGTTTAAAAGATCCTCAACTAGGATATAACTTAAATGTCTCTGGAGGGAAAAAATGGGTAGAGATGTGGTACTTAGGTAGAGTGGAATATTATTCAGCCTGGAAATCAATGAAATATGGCCAGTTGTAACAACTCCGGAGGAGTTACGTATGATCTTTCTAAGTGACAGAATTCAAAAAGAAAAAGACACATATCATAAGATATCACTTAAAGGTGGAATCCAAAATGGCTACACATGAAATAAATTACAAAACAAAAACATAGTCAAATATGTAGAAAACACGCATAAGGCTGCTAAACGGGAAAGGTGGGGAGGGGTGAGGCATCACCCAGGAGGTTGAAATTAGCAAAGATACCATTCCAAATACCAAACTGATAATCAACAAGGCCTACACGGTAGCTAAAAGAACTGCACTCAGCACACTCAAGTCACCGGAAAAGAATATATACGACTGGTAAGAATCTGAAAAAGAATTTACTGATGTCTCTCTGTACGTGAATCAAGTGGATGTACAGCAGCAAGAAACAGAGCTTTGAAAATCAGCTGTAACCAATATAGTAATAAATTGAAAAAAATAAACGACAGAGAGACAGAGAAAACCTCTTACAACTTTTCCTCAGGGCCGGTGATGCAACATGGATTGAACACATCTAGACCCACAGCAGGATGAGACATAAGGCTGGAAACTGTTTGCGCTAAGAGAAATGTGAGGTTGGGTGAGGAAATGCACACCCTTTAAAGTAATACTACCTGGTACCCATTCAATGGGTCCCAAATATGCAGGTTCAAGGGATCTTCCTACAGCTAAAACATGCATGGAAAACCCAGAGGACTGTACACCATGTGATCGGGAGATGTGTCTAAAATGCAGCTCATTTATCCTCTCCTGGTGCTCCTGTTCACCATTCCAGCCACGTTACTTAGAATCTCCCCACTTGGAGAATCAGCACATTTCAACTTCTGTTTCACACATTTTGCAAATTGTGAGGAGGATGAATGGGGAACCAATGAGAGAATAGTTGTAGGGGTTTGGACGGGCACATATCACTCTAATTTCCCATTAAGAATAAGAATTGAAAAAAGGCTCAGCCCGCCTCGCCCGAGCCAAAATAGGGCCTGAAGCAATCCTGCGGGTTTGAGGCCAGCTCACAAAAGAGCAACTTAAAAAATGGAGCTCAGGGTCACTGCAATTCACAAACCTGCAGAGTTATAAATGAAAACTAACGTCCAAAAATATGTTGAGGTAAGGCAAAGAAGAGGATCTGAATGCAAGACAGAATTGCAAGAAACAGATTTCAAGAGATAGATTGGACTCGTCTTTAAAGCACATGAAAAGCGGCAGAATTTCGACAATGATGCAGTTGGCCCAAAAGGGCGTATGCGTTTTTTCCTGATTATATCCAGGAAAAAACGCATACGCACTTTATGGGCAACGAAGCAAGCAAGCAATGCAAATGTGCACAACAAAGAAGTCTCATTTCCCACTGGTCAAAAGGGCCATCCTAAAAAATTGTAAAAACCAGAAATGCAGGACAGGCCATGGAGAACAGGGAGCCTTTATACGCTGATGGGTAGTGTGTGAACTGCCGAGAGCCACTCTGGAGAAGTGTATGGTGGTTCCTAAATCATCTAAAAAACAGAGCTACAGAGCATAGGACACTTCCAATCATGGGAGTATATCTAGGGAAATCTAAAAATTAACAAGACACAAGCACACCACAGTTTAGGGCTACTCTGTTTACAAGAACCTCAACTTCAGTATACCTTAAATATCCCAGGAAAGAGAACAATGGATAAAGAAGATGTGGTACTTATGTACAATGGAATATCTCTTCACCATGAAATCAATGTAATAAGGCTAGTAGAAGGATAAAGAGTGGATTTAGGTCCGATAATACTACTTGAAATAAGTCAAACAGAAAAAGAAACATATCATAAGATATCACTTATAGAGGGAGGGTAAATATGGCTGCACAAGAAATGAATTACAGAACAGAACAGTGTCTCACATTTAGAAAACACACTTATTTCAGCTTAAGGGGAAAGGAGAGGTGGGGTGATGCATAAAACCAGAGTTTGAAATTAGCACAGATACCGTTCAATAAACCAAATAGATATTAGACAAGATCTACACCTTGCTCAATGAACTGGCCTCAACACACCCTATACACCGCAGAGAAATATATCTGAGTAATAAGAATGTTAAAACCCATGTATTGATATATCTCCATAAGGGAATCAAGTGTGTGCAGAGTGGCACAAACACAGCAGTGAAAATGAGCTAAACCCCATTATAGAAATAAATTTTAAAAACAAAACGCAGAAACAATGAAAGAGAGAAAAATTCTTACAAAATTCGCTCAGGGGCTGTGATGCAACCTGGATTGACCACATATAAACCCACAGCTGGATAAGACATAAGGCTGGACACTTGGGGCTGAGAGGATTGATGAGCTTTGGTGAGCAACTGCCAAAAGTTTAATGCAATACTTCATGCTACTCATTCCAAGGGTCCCAACACTCCAGGTTGAAGGGAATCTTCCTACAGCTAAACCATGCTTGGGAAACCCAGCGACTGGTATACCATATGATCGGGAAAGGTTTCTAAAACGCACCTCATTTTTCCTCTCCTGGGGCTCCGGATCGACATTCCAGCCGCTTTACCAAAAATATCCCCACATGGAGAGTCAATGCCTTTAAGTTCTGGTATCGCACAGTCTGCAGTTAGTGCGGAGGATGAATGGGAAGAGGGGGAACCAGTGAGAAACTAGCTGTAGCGGTTTCAATGGGCACATGTCACTCTAAATTCACATCAGTAAGAAGAATAAACCAAAGGCACAGCAAGGTGCCCCAGAAGAAGAATAGGGCCTGAAGGAATCCTGTGGTTATGAGGCAAGATCACAAAAATAAGAGCTGAAAAATGGAGCTAAGGGCCACTGCAATTCAAAAACTTGCAGAGTTATAAAGGCCAACTATTTTCAAAAAATATATTGAGGTAAGGCTATGAAGAGGCATTGAAAGCAAGGCAGAATTGCAGGAAAACGATTTCAGGAGGTAGACTGGAATTGCATTTAAAGCATAGGAAAAGAGGCAGAACGTCCACAATGATGCACTTGGCCAAAAAGGGTGTATGCCTTTTTTCCTGAATTTATTCAGGAAAAAAGGCATAAACCCTTTTTGGCCAACCAAGCAAGCTTGCAAAGGAAATCTGCACTACAATGAAGTCTCACTTCCCCCTGGTCAAAAGGGCCATCTGAAAAAAGTGTAAAATCCAGAAAGGCAGGACAGGCCATGGAGAACTCGGAGCCTTGTTATGCTGATGGGCGGGATGTGTATGGTGTTTCCTGAAACATCTAAAAAACAAAGCAACAGAGCCTAGGGCACTTCCACTTATGGTCCTATAGCTTAGGGAAATTAAAATCAAAAAGACACAGCCACCCCAAAATTTGGGACGCCTCTGTTTACAAAAACCTCGTTAACCGTACAAGTTCAATATCAAAGAAAGTGAAAAATGGATAAAGAACTTGTGGTACTTACGTACAATGCAGTATCACTCAGTAATGAAATCTATGTCATCAGGCCCGTAGCAGCATAATGAGTGGATTCAGGTACGATGATTCTAACTGAAATAAGACACACAGAAAAAGAAACATCATAAGATATCACTAATACACGGAATGTAAACTTGGCTACACAGGAACTGAATACCAAAACAAAACAGGGTCTCAAATTCAGAAAACCAACTTATGCTTGCTTAAGGGGAAAGGTGAGTTGGGGTGCTGCATAAAACCAGAGATTGAAATGAACACAGATAAAGTTCCTTAAGCCAAATATGGAATAGAAAAGAGCTACTCCTTGCTCAACGAAATGGACTCAACACCCCATATTAAACGCCTAAGAATGTACCTGAGTAGTAAGTATCTTAAAACCTATGGATTGCTATGTCTCCAAAAGAGAATCAAGCATGTGTACAGGGGCATAAACGCAGCAGTGATAGGATTGGAGAGGTTCAGTGAGCAAATGAAGACCCTTTGAAGTCATATTGCATGGTACCCATTCCACGGGTCTCAACTCTCCAGGTTTAAGGTATTCTTCCTTCAGCTAAAACATGCATGTGGAACCCAGAGTATGATCAACCGTGTGAACGGGAGACATGTTCAAATATGTCTCAGTTTTCGTACCCTGGTACTCGGGTGCAACATTCCAGACGCTTTACTAACACTCTCCCGACTTGGAGAGTCAGTCCCTTTAACCTCCAGTTTGGCCCAGTTTGCAATTTCTGCGGAAGATGAACAGGAATAGCGAGAACCAATGAGAGACTAGCTGGAGGTGTCTGGACGGGCAAATTTAACTCTCATTTCCCACCAGGAAGAGGAATTAACCAAAGGCTCAGCGTGCCGTGCCGGAACCAGATTAGGGCCTGAAGCCATCCTGCGGTGTTGCGGCCAGCTCAAAAGAAAGCGAGTTGAAGAAAGGAGCTCAGGGGCACTGTAATTCACAAACCTGCAGAGTTATAAATGACAGCAATCGTCCAATAATATACTGAAGTAAGGCTGCCAAGAGGACTTGAAAGCGGGGCAGAATTGCAGGAAACCGATTTCAGGAGGTAGACTGGAATTGCATTGAAAGCATAGGAAAAGAGGCAGAACGTCCACAATGATGCACTTGGCCAAAAAGGGCGTATGCGTTTTTTCCTGAATATATTCAGGAAAAAACGCATACGCCCTTTTTGGCCAACCAAGCAAGCTTGCAAAGGAAATCTGCACTACAATGAAGTCTCACTTCCCCCCGGTCAAAAGGGCCATCTGAAAAAAGTGTAAAATCCAGAAAGGCAGGACAGGCCATGGAGAACTGGGAGCCTTGTTATGCTGATGGGCGGGATGTAAATTGCCAACAGACACTCGGGAGAAGTGTATGGTGTTTCCTGAAACATCTAAAAAACAAAGCAACAGAGCCTAGGGCACTTCCACTTATGGTCCTATAGCTTAGGGAAATTAAAATCAAAAAGACACAGCCACCCCAAAGTTTGGGACGCCTCTGTTTACAAGAACCTCGTTTACAGTACAAGTTCAACATCGCAGAAAGTGAAAAATGGATAAAGAAGTTGTGGTATTTACTTACAAAGCAATATCACTCAGCAATGAAATCTATGTCATCAGGCCCTTAGCAGCACAATGAGTGGATTCAGGTATGATGATTCTAACTGAAATAAGTCACACAGAAAAAGAAACATCATAAGATATCAGTAATACACGGAATGTAAACTTGGCTACACAGGAACTGAATTACAGAACAGAACAGGGTCTCAAATTTAGAAAACCAACTTATGCTTGCTTAAGGGTAAAGGTGAGTTGGGGTGCTGCATAAAACCAGAGATTGAAATGAGCACAGATAAAGTTCCTTAAGCCAAATATGGAATAGACAAGAGCTACTCCTTGCTCAAAGAAATGGACTCAACACCGCATATTAAACGCCTAAGAATGTACCAGACTAGTAAGTATCTTAAAACCTATGGATTGCTATGTCTCCGAAAGAGAATCAAGCATGTGTACAGGGGCATAAACGCAGCAGTGATAGGATTGGAGAGGTTCGGTGAGCAAATGAAGACCCTTTGAAGTCATATTGCATGGTACCCATTCCACGGGTTTCAACTACCCAGGTTTAAGGTATTCTTCCTTCAGCTAAAACATGCATGTGGAACCTAGAGTATGATCAACCATGTGATCGGGAGACGTGTTCAAATATGTCTCAGTTTTCGTACCCTGGTACTCGGGTGCAACATTCCAGACGCTTTACTAACACCCTCCCGACTTGGAGAGTCAGTCCCTTTAACCTCCTGTTTGGCCCAGTTTGCAATTTCTGCGGAAGATGAACAGGAATAGCGAGAACCAATGAGAGACTAGCTGGAGGTGTCTGGACGGGCAAATTTAACTCTCATTTCCCACCAGGGAGAGGAATTAACCAAAGGCTCAGCGTGCCGTGCCGGAACCAGATTAGGGCCTGAAGCCATCCTGCGGTGTTGCGGCCAGGTCACAAGAAAGCGAGTTGAAGAAAGGAGCTCAGGGGCACTGTAATTCACAAACCTGCAGAGTTATAAATGACAGCTATCGTCCAAAAATATACTGAAGTAAGGCTGCCAAGAGGACTTGAAAGCGGGGCAGAATTGCAGGAAACCGATTTCAGGAGGTAGACTGGAATTGCATTGAAAGCATAGGAAAAGAGGCAGAACGTCCACCATGATGCACTTGGCCAAAAAGGGCGTATGCGTTTTTTCCTGAATATATTCAGGAAAAAACGCATACGCCCTTTTTGGCCAACCAAGCAAGCTTGCAAAGGAAATCTGCACTACAATGAAGTCTCACTTCCCCCCGGTCAAAAGGGCCATCTGAAAAAAGTGTAAAATCCAGAAAGGCAGGACAGGCCATGGAGAACTGGGAGCCTTGTTATGCTGATGGGCGGGATGTAAATTGCCAACAGACACTCGGGAGAAGTGTATGGTGTTTCCTGAAACATCTAAAAAACAAAGCAACAGAGCCTAGGGCACTTCCACTTATGGTGCTATAGCTTAGGGAAATTAAAATCAAAAAGACACAGCCACCCCAAACTTTGGGACGCCTCTGTTTACAAGAACCTCGTTTACAGTACAAGTTCAACATCGCAGAAAGTGAAAAATGGATAAAGAAGTTGTGGTATTTACTTACAAAGCAATATCACTCAGCAATGAAATCTATGTCATCAGGCCCTTAGCAGCACAATGAGTGGATTCAGGTATGATGATTCTAACTGAAATAAGTCACACAGAAAAAGAAACATCATAAGATATCAGTAATACACGGAATGTAAACTTGGCTACACAGGAACTGAATTACAGAACAGAACAGGGTCTCAAATTTAGAAAACCAACTTATGCTTGCTTAAGGGGAAAGGTGAGTTGGGGTGCTGCATAAAACCAGAGATTGAAATGAGCACAGATAAAGTTCCTTAAGCCAAATATGGAATAGACAAGAGCTACTTCCTGCTCAACGAAATGGACTCAACACCGCATATTAAACGCCTAAGAATGTACCAGACTAGTAAGTATCTTAAAACCTATGGATTGCTATGTCTCCGAAAGAGAATCAAGCATGTGTACAGGGGCATAAACGCAGCAGTGATAGGATTGGAGAGGTTCGGTGAGCAAATGAAGACCCTTTGAAGTCATATTGCATGGTACCCATTCCACGGGTTTCAACTACCCAGGTTTAAGGTATTCTTCCTTCAGCTAAAACATGCATGTGGAACCTAGAGTATGATCAACCATGTGATCGGGAGACGTGTTCAAATATGTCTCAGTTTTCGTACCCTGGTACTCGGGTGCAACATTCCAGATGCTTTACTAACACCCTCCCGACTTGGAGAGTCAGTCCCTTTAACCTCCTGTTTGGCCCAGTTTGCAATTTCTGCGGAAGATGAACAGGAATAGCGAGAACCAATGAGAGACTAGCTGGAGGTGTCTGGACGGGCAAATTTAACTCTCATTTCCCACCAGGGAGAGGAATTAACCAAAGGCTCAGCGTGCCATGCCGGAACCAGATTAGGGCCTGAAGCCATCCTGCGGTGTTGCGGCCAGCTCAAAAGAAAGCGAGTTGAAGAAAGGAGCTCAGGGGCACTGTAATTCACAAACCTGCAGAGTTATAAATGACAGTATAGTCCAAAAATATACTGAAGTAAGGCTGCCAAGAGGACTTGAAAGCGGGGCAGAATTGCAGGAAACCGATTTCAGGAGGTAGACTGGAATTGCATTGAAAGCATAGGAAAAGAGGCAGAACGTCCACAATGATGCACTTGGCCAAAAAGGGTGTATGTGTTTTTTCCTGAATATATTCAGGAAAAAACGCATACGCCCTTTTTGGCCAACCAAGCAAGCTTGCAAAGGAAATCTGCACTACAATGAAGTCTCACTTCCCCCCGGTCAAAAGGGCCATCTGAAAAAAGTGTAAAATCCAGAAAGGCAGGACAGGCCATGGAGAACTGGGAGCCTTGTTATGCTGATGGGCGGGATGTAAATTGCCAACAGACACTTGGGAGAAGTGTATGGTGTTTCCTGAAACATCTAAAAAACAAAGCAACAGAGCCTAGGGCACTTCCACTTATGGTCCTATAGCTTAGGGAAATTAAAATCAAAAAGACACAGCCACCCCAAAGTTTGGGACGCCTCTGTTTACAAGAACCTCGTTTACAGTACAAGTTCAACATCGCAGAAAGTGAAAAATGGATAAAGAAGTTGTGGTATTTACTTACAAAGCAATATCACTCAGCAATGAAATCTATGTCATCAGGCCCTTAGCAGCACAATGAGTGGATTCAGGTATGATGATTCTAACTGAAATAAGTCACACAGAAAAAGAAACATCATAAGATATCAGTAATACACGGAATGTAAACTTGGCTACACAGGAACTGAATTACAGAACAGAACAGGGTCTCAAATTTAGAAAACCAACTTATGCTTGCTTAAGGGTAAAGGTGAGTTGGGGTGCTGCATAAAACCAGAGATTGAAATGAGCACAGATAAAGTTCCTTAAGCCAAATATGGAATAGACAAGAGCTACTCCTTGCTCAACGAAATGGACTCAACACCGCATATTAAATGCCTAAGAATGTACCTGACTAGTAAGTATCTTAAAACCTATGGATTGCTATGTCTCCGAAAGAGAATCAAGCATGTGTACAGGGGCATAAACGCAGCAGTGATAGGATTGGAGAGGTTCGGTGAGCAAATGAAGACCCTTTGAAGTCATATTGCATGGTACCCATTCCACGGGTTTCAACTACCCAGGTTTAAGGTATTCTTCCTTCAGCTAAAACATGCATGTGGAACCTAGAGTATGATCAACCATGTGATCGGGAGACGTGTTCAAATATGTCTCAGTTTTCGTACCCTGGTACTCGGGTGCAACATTCCAGACGCTTTACTAACACCCTCCCGACTTGGAGAGTCAGTCCCTTTAACCTCCTGTTTGGCCCAGTTTGCAATTTCTGCGGAAGATGAACAGGAATAGCGAGAACCAATGAGAGACTAGCTGGAGGTGTCTGGACGGGCAAATTTAACTCTCATTTCCCACCAGGAAGAGGAATTAACCAAAGGCTCAGCGTGCCGTGCCGGAACCAGATTAGGGCCTGAAGCCATCCTGCGGTGTTGCGGCCAGCTCAAAAGAAAGCGAGTTGAAGAAAGGAGCTCAGGGGCACTGTAATTCACAAACCTGCAGAGTTATAAATGACAGCTATCGTCCAAAAATATACTGAAGTAAGGCTGCCAAGAGGACTTGAAAGCGGGGCAGAATTGCAGGAAACCGATTTCAGGAGGTAGACTGGAATTGCATTGAAAGCATAGGAAAAGAGGCAGAACGTCCACAATGATGCACTTGGCCAAAAAGGGCGTATGCGTTTTTTCCTGAATATATTCAGGAAAAAACGCATACGCCCTTTTTGGCCAACCAAGCAAGCTTGCAAAGGAAATCTGCACTACAATGAAGTCTCACTTCCCCCCGGTCAAAAGGGCCATCTGAAAAAAGTGTAAAATCCAGAAAGGCAGGACAGGCCATGGAGAACTGGGAGCCTTGTTATGCTGATGGGCGGGATGTAAATTGCCAACAGACACTCGGGAGAAGTGTATGGTGTTTCCTGAAACATCTAAAAAACAAAGCAACAGAGCCTAGGGCACTTCCACTTATGGTCCTATAGCTTAGGGAAATTAAAATCAAAAAGACACAGCCACCCCAAAGTTTGGGACGCCTCTGTTTACAAGAACCTCGTTTACAGTACAAGTTCAACATCGCAGAAAGTGAAAAATGGATAAAGAAGTTGTGGTATTTACTTACAAAGCAATATCACTCAGCAATGAAATCTATGTCATCAGGCCCTTAGCAGCACAATGAGTGGATTCAGGTATGATGATTCTAACTGAAATAAGTCACACAGAAAAAGAAACATCATAAGATATCAGTAATACACGGAATGTAAACTTGGCTACACAGGAACTGAATTACAGAACAGAACAGGGTCTCAAATTTAGAAAACCAACTTATGCTTGCTTAAGGGGAAAGGTGAGTTGGGGTGCTGCATAAAACCAGAGATTGAAATGAGCACAGATAAAGTTCCTTAAGCCAAATATGGAATAGACAAGAGCTACTCCTTGCTCAACGAAATGGACTCAACACCGCATATTAAATGCCTAAGAATGTACCTGACTAGTAAGTATCTTAAAACCTATGGATTGCTATGTCTCCGAAAGAGAATCAAGCATGTGTACAGGGGCATAAACGCAGCAGTGATAGGATTGGAGAGGTTCGGTGAGCAAATGAAGACCCTTTGAAGTCATATTGCATGGTACCCATTCCACGGGTTTCAACTACCCAGGTTTAAGGTATTCTTCCTTCAGCTAAAACATGCATGTGGAACCTAGAGTATGATCAACCATGTGATCGGGAGACGTGTTCAAATATGTCTCAGTTTTCGTACCCTGGTACTCGGGTGCAACATTCCAGACGCTTTACTAACACCCTCCCGACTTGGAGAGTCAGTCCCTTTAACCTCCTGTTTGGCCCAGTTTGCAATTTCTGCGGAAGATGAACAGGAATAGCGAGAACCAATGAGAGACTAGCTGGAGGTGTCTGGACGGGCAAATTTAACTCTCATTTCCCACCAGGAAGAGGAATTAACCAAAGGCTCAGCGTGCCGTGCCGGAACCAGATTAGGGCCTGAAGCCATCCTGCGGTGTTGCGGCCAGCTCAAAAGAAAGCGAGTTGAAGAAAGGAGCTCAGGGGCACTGTAATTCACAAACCTGCAGAGTTATAAATGACAGCTATCGTCCAAAAATATACTGAAGTAAGGCTGCCAAGAGGACTTGAAAGCGGGGCAGAATTGCAGGAAACCGATTTCAGGAGGTAGACTGGAATTGCATTGAAAGCATAGGAAAAGAGGCAGAACGTCCACAATGATGCACTTGGCCAAAAAGGGCGTATGCGTTTTTTCCTGAATATATTCAGGAAAAAACGCATACGCCCTTTTTGGCCAACCAAGCAAGCTTGCAAAGGAAATCTGCACTACAATGAAGTCTCACTTCCCCCCGGTCAAAAGGGCCATCTGAAAAAAGTGTAAAATCCAGAAAGGCAGGACAGGCCATGGAGAACTGGGAGCCTTGTTATGCTGATGGGCGGGATGTAAATTGCCAACAGACACTCGGGAGAAGTGTATGGTGTTTCCTGAAACATCTAAAAAACAAAGCAACAGAGCCTAGGGCACTTCCACTTATGGTCCTATAGCTTAGGGAAATTAAAATCAAAAAGACACAGCCACCCCAAAGTTTGGGACGCCTCTGTTTACAAGAACCTCGTTTACAGTACAAGTTCAACATCGCAGAAAGTGAAAAATGGATAAAGAAGTTGTGGTATTTACTTACAAAGCAATATCACTCAGCAATGAAATCTATGTCATCAGGCCCTTAGCAGCACAATGAGTGGATTCAGGTATGATGATTCTAACTGAAATAAGTCACACAGAAAAAGAAACATCATAAGATATCAGTAATACACGGAATGTAAACTTGGCTACACAGGAACTGAATTACAGAACAGAACAGGGTCTCAAATTTAGAAAACCAACTTATGCTTGCTTAAGGGTAAAGGTGAGTTGGGGTGCTGCATAAAACCAGAGATTGAAATGAGCACAGATAAAGTTCCTTAAGCCAAATATGGAATAGACAAGAGCTACTCCTTGCTCAACGAAATGGACTCAACACCGCATATTAAATGCCTAAGAATGTACCTGACTAGTAAGTATCTTAAAACCTATGGATTGCTATGTCTCCGAAAGAGAATCAAGCATGTGTACAGGGGCATAAACGCAGCAGTGATAGGATTGGAGAGGTTCGGTGAGCAAATGAAGACCCTTTGAAGTCATATTGCATGGTACCCATTCCACGGGTTTCAACTACCCAGGTTTAAGGTATTCTTCCTTCAGCTAAAACATGCATGTGGAACCTAGAGTATGATCAACCATGTGATCGGGAGACGTGTTCAAATATGTCTCAGTTTTCGTACCCTGGTACTCGGGTGCAACATTCCAGACGCTTTACTAACACCCTCCCGACTTGGAGAGTCAGTCCCTTTAACCTCCTGTTTGGCCCAGTTTGCAATTTCTGCGGAAGATGAACAGGAATAGCGAGAACCAATGAGAGACTAGCTGGAGGTGTCTGGACGGGCAAATTTAACTCTCATTTCCCACCAGGAAGAGGAATTAACCAAAGGCTCAGCGTGCCGTGCCGGAACCAGATTAGGGCCTGAAGCCATCCTGCGGTGTTGCGGCCAGCTCAAAAGAAAGCGAGTTGAAGAAAGGAGCTCAGGGGCACTGTAATTCACAAACCTGCAGAGTTATAAATGACAGCTATCGTCCAAAAATATACTGAAGTAAGGCTGCCAAGAGGACTTGAAAGCGGGGCAGAATTGCAGGAAACCGATTTCAGGAGGCAGACTGGAATTGCATTGAAAGCATAGGAAAAGAGGCAGAACGTCCACCATGATGCACTTGGCCAAAAAGGGCGTATGCGTTTTTTCCTGAATATATTCAGGAAAAAACGCATACGCCCTTTTTGGCCAACCAAGCAAGCTTGCAAAGGAAATCTGCACTACAATGAAGTCTCACTTCCCCCCGGTCAAAAGGGCCATCTGAAAAAAGTGTAAAATCCAGAAAGGCAGGACAGGCCATGGAGAACTGGGAGCCTTGTTATGCTGATGGGCGGGATGTAAATTGCCAACAGACACTCGGGAGAAGTGTATGGTGTTTCCTGAAACATCTAAAAAACAAAGCAACAGAGCCTAGGGCACTTCCACTTATGGTCCTATAGCTTAGGGAAATTAAAATCAAAAAGACACAGCCACCCCAAAGTTTGGGACGCCTCTGTTTACAAGAACCTCGTTTACCGTACAAGTTCAACATCGCAGAAAGTGAAAAATGGATAAAGAAGTTGTGGTATTTACTTACAAAGCAATATCACTCAGCAATGAAATCTATGTCATCAGGCCCTTAGCAGCACAATGAGTGGATTCAGGTATGATGATTCTAACTGAAATAAGTCACACAGAAAAAGAAACATCATAAGATATCAGTAATACACGGAATGTAAACTTGGCTACACAGGAACTGAATTACAGAACAGAACAGGGTCTCAAATTTAGAAAACCAACTTATGCTTGCTTAAGGGGAAAGGTGAGTTGGGGTGCTGCATAAAACCAGAGATTGAAATGAGCACAGATAAAGTTCCTTAAGCCAAATATGGAATAGACAAGAGCTACTCCTTGCTCAACGAAATGGACTCAACACCGCATATTAAATGCCTAAGAATGTACCTGACTAGTAAGTATCTTAAAACCTATGGATTGCTATGTCTCCGAAAGAGAATCAAGCATGTGTACAGGGGCATAAACGCAGCAGTGATAGGATTGGAGAGGTTCGGTGAGCAAATGAAGACCCTTTGAAGTCATATTGCATGGTACCCATTCCACGGGTTTCAACTACCCAGGTTTAAGGTATTCTTCCTTCAGCTAAAACATGCATGTGGAACCTAGAGTATGATCAACCATGTGATCGGGAGACGTGTTCAAATATGTCTCAGTTTTCATACCCTGGTACTCGGGTGCAACATTCCAGACGCTTTACTAACACCCTCCCGACTTGGAGAGTCAGTCCCTTTAACCTCCTGTTTGGCCCAGTTTGCAATTTCTGCGGAAGATGAACAGGAATAGCGAGAACCAATGAGAGACTAGCTGGAGGTGTCTGGACGGGCAAATTTAACTCTCATTTCCCACCAGGAAGAGGAATTAACCAAAGGCTCAGCGTGCCGTGCCGGAACCAGATTAGGGCCTGAAGCCATCCTGCGGTGTTGCGGCCAGCTCAAAAGAAAGCGAGTTGAAGAAAGGAGCTCAGGGGCACTGTAATTCACAAACCTGCAGAGTTATAAATGACAGCTATCGTCCAAAAATATACTGAAGTAAGGCTGCCAAGAGGACTTGAAAGCGGGGCAGAATTGCAGGAAACCGATTTCAGGAGGTAGACTGGAATTGCATTGAAAGCATAGGAAAAGAGGCAGAACGTCCACAATGATGCACTTGGCCAAAAAGGGCGTATGCGTTTTTTCCTGAATATATTCAGGAAAAAACGCATACGCCCTTTTTGGCCAACCAAGCAAGCTTGCAAAGGAAATCTGCACTACAATGAAGTCTCACTTCCCCCCGGTCAAAAGGGCCATCTGAAAAAAGTGTAAAATCCAGAAAGGCAGGACAGGCCATGGAGAACTGGGAGCCTTGTTATGCTGATGGGCGGGATGTAAATTGCCAACAGACACTCGGGAGAAGTGTATGGTGTTTCCTGAAACATCTAAAAAACAAAGCAACAGAGCCTAGGGCACTTCCACTTATGGTCCTATAGCTTAGGGAAATTAAAATCAAAAAGACACAGCCACCCCAAAGTTTGGGACGCCTCTGTTTACAAGAACCTCGTTTACCGTACAAGTTCAACATCGCAGAAAGTGAAAAATGGATAAAGAAGTTGTGGTATTTACTTACAAAGCAATATCACTCAGCAATGAAATCTATGTCATCAGGCCCTTAGCAGCACAATGAGTGGATTCAGGTATGATGATTCTAACTGAAATAAGTCACACAGAAAAAGAAACATCATAAGATATCAGTAATACACGGAATGTAAACTTGGCTACACAGGAACTGAATTACAGAACAGAACAGGGTCTCAAATTTAGAAAACCAACTTATGCTTGCTTAAGGGTAAAGGTGAGTTGGGGTGCTGCATAAAACCAGAGATTGAAATGAGCACAGATAAAGTTCCTTAAGCCAAATATGGAATAGACAAGAGCTACTCCTTGCTCAACGAAATGGACTCAACACCGCATATTAAATGCCTAAGAATGTACCTGACTAGTAAGTATCTTAAAACCTATGGATTGCTATGTCTCCGAAAGAGAATCAAGCATGTGTACAGGGGCATAAACGCAGCAGTGATAGGATTGGAGAGGTTCGGTGAGCAAATGAAGACCCTTTGAAGTCATATTGCATGGTACCCATTCCACGGGTTTCAACTACCCAGGTTTAAGGTATTCTTCCTTCAGCTAAAACATGCATGTGGAACCTAGAGTATGATCAACCATGTGATCGGGAGACGTGTTCAAATATGTCTCAGTTTTCGTACCCTGGTACTCGGGTGCAACATTCCAGACGCTTTACTAACACCCTCCCGACTTGGAGAGTCAGTCCCTTTAACCTCCTGTTTGGCCCAGTTTGCAATTTCTGCGGAAGATGAACAGGAATAGCGAGAACCAATGAGAGACTAGCTGGAGGTGTCTGGACGGGCAAATTTAACTCTCATTTCCCACCAGGGAGAGGAATTAACCAAAGGCTCAGCGTGCCATGCCGGAACCAGATTAGGGCCTGAAGCCATCCTGCGGTGTTGCGGCCAGCTCAAAAGAAAGCGAGTTGAAGAAAGGAGCTCAGGGGCACTGTAATTCACAAACCTGCAGAGTTATAAATGACAGTATAGTCCAAAAATATACTGAAGTAAGGCTGCCAAGAGGACTTGAAAGCGGGGCAGAATTGCAGGAAACCGATTTCAGGAGGTAGACTGGAATTGCATTGAAAGCATAGGAAAAGAGGCAGAACGTCCACAATGATGCACTTGGCCAAAAAGGGTGTATGTGTTTTTTCCTGAATATATTCAGGAAAAAACGCATACGCCCTTTTTGGCCAACCAAGCAAGCTTGCAAAGGAAATCTGCACTACAATGAAGTCTCACTTCCCCCCGGTCAAAAGGGCCATCTGAAAAAAGTGTAAAATCCAGAAAGGCAGGACAGGCCATGGAGAACTGGGAGCCTTGTTATGCTGATGGGCGGGATGTAAATTGCCAACAGACACTTGGGAGAAGTGTATGGTGTTTCCTGAAACATCTAAAAAACAAAGCAACAGAGCCTAGGGCACTTCCACTTATGGTCCTATAGCTTAGGGAAATTAAAATCAAAAAGACACAGCCACCCCAAAGTTTGGGACGCCTCTGTTTACAAGAACCTCGTTTACAGTACAAGTTCAACATCGCAGAAAGTGAAAAATGGATAAAGAAGTTGTGGTATTTACTTACAAAGCAATATCACTCAGCAATGAAATCTATGTCATCAGGCCCTTAGCAGCACAATGAGTGGATTCAGGTATGATGATTCTAACTGAAATAAGTCACACAGAAAAAGAAACATCATAAGATATCAGTAATACACGGAATGTAAACTTGGCTACACAGGAACTGAATTACAGAACAGAACAGGGTCTCAAATTTAGAAAACCAACTTATGCTTGCTTAAGGGTAAAGGTGAGTTGGGGTGCTGCATAAAACCAGAGATTGAAATGAGCACAGATAAAGTTCCTTAAGCCAAATATGGAATAGACAAGAGCTACTCCTTGCTCAACGAAATGGACTCAACACCGCATATTAAATGCCTAAGAATGTACCTGACTAGTAAGTATCTTAAAACCTATGGATTGCTATGTCTCCGAAAGAGAATCAAGCATGTGTACAGGGGCATAAACGCAGCAGTGATAGGATTGGAGAGGTTCGGTGAGCAAATGAAGACCCTTTGAAGTCATATTGCATGGTACCCATTCCACGGGTTTCAACTACCCAGGTTTAAGGTATTCTTCCTTCAGCTAAAACATGCATGTGGAACCTAGAGTATGATCAACCATGTGATCGGGAGACGTGTTCAAATATGTCTCAGTTTTCGTACCCTGGTACTCGGGTGCAACATTCCAGACGCTTTACTAACACCCTCCCGACTTGGAGAGTCAGTCCCTTTAACCTCCTGTTTGGCCCAGTTTGCAATTTCTGCGGAAGATGAACAGGAATAGCGAGAACCAATGAGAGACTAGCTGGAGGTGTCTGGACGGGCAAATTTAACTCTCATTTCCCACCAGGAAGAGGAATTAACCAAAGGCTCAGCGTGCCGTGCCGGAACCAGATTAGGGCCTGAAGCCATCCTGCGGTGTTGCGGCCAGCTCAAAAGAAAGCGAGTTGAAGAAAGGAGCTCAGGGGCACTGTAATTCACAAACCTGCAGAGTTATAAATGACAGCTATCGTCCAAAAATATACTGAAGTAAGGCTGCCAAGAGGACTTGAAAGCGGGGCAGAATTGCAGGAAACCGATTTCAGGAGGTAGACTGGAATTGCATTGAAAGCATAGGAAAAGAGGCAGAACGTCCACAATGATGCACTTGGCCAAAAAGGGCGTATGCGTTTTTTCCTGAATATATTCAGGAAAAAACGCATACGCCCTTTTTGGCCAACCAAGCAAGCTTGCAAAGGAAATCTGCACTACAATGAAGTCTCACTTCCCCCCGGTCAAAAGGGCCATCTGAAAAAAGTGTAAAATCCAGAAAGGCAGGACAGGCCATGGAGAACTGGGAGCCTTGTTATGCTGATGGGCGGGATGTAAATTGCCAACAGACACTCGGGAGAAGTGTATGGTGTTTCCTGAAACATCTAAAAAACAAAGCAACAGAGCCTAGGGCACTTCCACTTATGGTCCTATAGCTTAGGGAAATTAAAATCAAAAAGACACAGCCACCCCAAAGTTTGGGACGCCTCTGTTTACAAGAACCTCGTTTACAGTACAAGTTCAACATCGCAGAAAGTGAAAAATGGATAAAGAAGTTGTGGTATTTACTTACAAAGCAATATCACTCAGCAATGAAATCTATGTCATCAGGCCCTTAGCAGCACAATGAGTGGATTCAGGTATGATGATTCTAACTGAAATAAGTCACACAGAAAAAGAAACATCATAAGATATCAGTAATACACGGAATGTAAACTTGGCTACACAGGAACTGAATTACAGAACAGAACAGGGTCTCAAATTTAGAAAACCAACTTATGCTTGCTTAAGGGGAAAGGTGAGTTGGGGTGCTGCATAAAACCAGAGATTGAAATGAGCACAGATAAAGTTCCTTAAGCCAAATATGGAATAGACAAGAGCTACTCCTTGCTCAACGAAATGGACTCAACACCGCATATTAAATGCCTAAGAATGTACCTGACTAGTAAGTATCTTAAAACCTATGGATTGCTATGTCTCCGAAAGAGAATCAAGCATGTGTACAGGGGCATAAACGCAGCAGTGATAGGATTGGAGAGGTTCGGTGAGCAAATGAAGACCCTTTGAAGTCATATTGCATGGTACCCATTCCACGGGTTTCAACTACCCAGGTTTAAGGTATTCTTCCTTCAGCTAAAACATGCATGTGGAACCTAGAGTATGATCAACCATGTGATCGGGAGACGTGTTCAAATATGTCTCAGTTTTCGTACCCTGGTACTCGGGTGCAACATTCCAGACGCTTTACTAACACCCTCCCGACTTGGAGAGTCAGTCCCTTTAACCTCCTGTTTGGCCCAGTTTGCAATTTCTGCGGAAGATGAACAGGAATAGCGAGAACCAATGAGAGACTAGCTGGAGGTGTCTGGACGGGCAAATTTAACTCTCATTTCCCACCAGGAAGAGGAATTAACCAAAGGCTCAGCGTGCCGTGCCGGAACCAGATTAGGGCCTGAAGCCATCCTGCGGTGTTGCGGCCAGCTCAAAAGAAAGCGAGTTGAAGAAAGGAGCTCAGGGGCACTGTAATTCACAAACCTGCAGAGTTATAAATGACAGCTATCGTCCAAAAATATACTGAAGTAAGGCTGCCAAGAGGACTTGAAAGCGGGGCAGAATTGCAGGAAACCGATTTCAGGAGGTAGACTGGAATTGCATTGAAAGCATAGGAAAAGAGGCAGAACGTCCACAATGATGCACTTGGCCAAAAAGGGCGTATGCGTTTTTTCCTGAATATATTCAGGAAAAAACGCATACGCCCTTTTTGGCCAACCAAGCAAGCTTGCAAAGGAAATCTGCACTACAATGAAGTCTCACTTCCCCCCGGTCAAAAGGGCCATCTGAAAAAAGTGTAAAATCCAGAAAGGCAGGACAGGCCATGGAGAACTGGGAGCCTTGTTATGCTGATGGGCGGGATGTAAATTGCCAACAGACACTCGGGAGAAGTGTATGGTGTTTCCTGAAACATCTAAAAAACAAAGCAACAGAGCCTAGGGCACTTCCACTTATGGTCCTATAGCTTAGGGAAATTAAAATCAAAAAGACACAGCCACCCCAAAGTTTGGGACGCCTCTGTTTACAAGAACCTCGTTTACAGTACAAGTTCAACATCGCAGAAAGTGAAAAATGGATAAAGAAGTTGTGGTATTTACTTACAAAGCAATATCACTCAGCAATGAAATCTATGTCATCAGGCCCTTAGCAGCACAATGAGTGGATTCAGGTATGATGATTCTAACTGAAATAAGTCACACAGAAAAAGAAACATCATAAGATATCAGTAATACACGGAATGTAAACTTGGCTACACAGGAACTGAATTACAGAACAGAACAGGGTCTCAAATTTAGAAAACCAACTTATGCTTGCTTAAGGGTAAAGGTGAGTTGGGGTGCTGCATAAAACCAGAGATTGAAATGAGCACAGATAAAGTTCCTTAAGCCAAATATGGAATAGACAAGAGCTACTCCTTGCTCAACGAAATGGACTCAACACCGCATATTAAATGCCTAAGAATGTACCTGACTAGTAAGTATCTTAAAACCTATGGATTGCTATGTCTCCGAAAGAGAATCAAGCATGTGTACAGGGGCATAAACGCAGCAGTGATAGGATTGGAGAGGTTCGGTGAGC
This sequence comes from Pseudorca crassidens, assembly GCF_039906515.1. Taxonomy (NCBI): domain Eukaryota; kingdom Metazoa; phylum Chordata; class Mammalia; order Artiodactyla; family Delphinidae; genus Pseudorca; species Pseudorca crassidens. Next base: position 310,905 of record NW_027136050.1, on the reverse strand, counting down.
AAATGAAGACCCTTTGAAGTCATATTGCATGGTACCCATTCCACGGGTTTCAACTACCCAGGTTTAAGGTATTCTTCCTTCAGCTAAAACATGCATGTGGAACCTAGAGTATGATCAACCATGTGATCGGGAGACGTGTTCAAATATGTCTCAGTTTTCGTACCCTGGTACTCGGGTGCAACATTCCAGACGCTTTACTAACACCCTCCCGACTTGGAGAGTCAGTCCCTTTAACCTCCTGTTTGGCCCAGTTTGCAATTTCTGCGGAAGATGAACAGGAATAGCGAGAACCAATGAGAGACTAGCTGGAGGTGTCTGGACGGGCAAATTTAACTCTCATTTCCCACCAGGAAGAGGAATTAACCAAAGGCTCAGCGTGCCGTGCCGGAACCAGATTAGGGCCTGAAGCCATCCTGCGGTGTTGCGGCCAGCTCAAAAGAAAGCGAGTTGAAGAAAGGAGCTCAGGGGCACTGTAATTCACAAACCTGCAGAGTTATAAATGACAGCTATCGTCCAAAAATATACTGAAGTAAGGCTGCCAAGAGGACTTGAAAGCGGGGCAGAATTGCAGGAAACCGATTTCAGGAGGCAGACTGGAATTGCATTGAAAGCATAGGAAAAGAGGCAGAACGTCCACCATGATGCACTTGGCCAAAAAGGGCGTATGCGTTTTTTCCTGAATATATTCAGGAAAAAACGCATACGCCCTTTTTGGCCAACCAAGCAAGCTTGCAAAGGAAATCTGCACTACAATGAAGTCTCACTTCCCCCCGGTCAAAAGGGCCATCTGAAAAAAGTGTAAAATCCAGAAAGGCAGGACAGGCCATGGAGAACTGGGAGCCTTGTTATGCTGATGGGCGGGATGTAAATTGCCAACAGACACTCGGGAGAAGTGTATGGTGTTTCCTGAAACATCTAAAAAACAAAGCAACAGAGCCTAGGGCACTTCCACTTATGGTCCTATAGCTTAGGGAAATTAAAATCAAAAAGACACAGCCACCCCAAAGTTTGGGACGCCTCTGTTTACAAGAACCTCGTTTACCGTACAAGTTCAACATCGCAGAAAGTGAAAAATGGATAAAGAAGTTGTGGTATTTACTTACAAAGCAATATCACTCAGCAATGAAATCTATGTCATCAGGCCCTTAGCAGCACAATGAGTGGATTCAGGTATGATGATTCTAACTGAAATAAGTCACACAGAAAAAGAAACATCATAAGATATCAGTAATACACGGAATGTAAACTTGGCTACACAGGAACTGAATTACAGAACAGAACAGGGTCTCAAATTTAGAAAACCAACTTATGCTTGCTTAAGGGGAAAGGTGAGTTGGGGTGCTGCATAAAACCAGAGATTGAAATGAGCACAGATAAAGTTCCTTAAGCCAAATATGGAATAGACAAGAGCTACTCCTTGCTCAACGAAATGGACTCAACACCGCATATTAAATGCCTAAGAATGTACCTGACTAGTAAGTATCTTAAAACCTATGGATTGCTATGTCTCCGAAAGAGAATCAAGCATGTGTACAGGGGCATAAACGCAGCAGTGATAGGATTGGAGAGGTTCGGTGAGCAAATGAAGACCCTTTGAAGTCATATTGCATGGTACCCATTCCACGGGTTTCAACTACCCAGGTTTAAGGTATTCTTCCTTCAGCTAAAACATGCATGTGGAACCTAGAGTATGATCAACCATGTGATCGGGAGACGTGTTCAAATATGTCTCAGTTTTCATACCCTGGTACTCGGGTGCAACATTCCAGACGCTTTACTAACACCCTCCCGACTTGGAGAGTCAGTCCCTTTAACCTCCTGTTTGGCCCAGTTTGCAATTTCTGCGGAAGATGAACAGGAATAGCGAGAACCAATGAGAGACTAGCTGGAGGTGTCTGGACGGGCAAATTTAACTCTCATTTCCCACCAGGAAGAGGAATTAACCAAAGGCTCAGCGTGCCGTGCCGGAACCAGATTAGGGCCTGAAGCCATCCTGCGGTGTTGCGGCCAGCTCAAAAGAAAGCGAGTTGAAGAAAGGAGCTCAGGGGCACTGTAATTCACAAACCTGCAGAGTTATAAATGACAGCTATCGTCCAAAAATATACTGAAGTAAGGCTGCCAAGAGGACTTGAAAGCGGGGCAGAATTGCAGGAAACCGATTTCAGGAGGTAGACTGGAATTGCATTGAAAGCATAGGAAAAGAGGCAGAACGTCCACAATGATGCACTTGGCCAAAAAGGGCGTATGCGTTTTTTCCTGAATATATTCAGGAAAAAACGCATACGCCCTTTTTGGCCAACCAAGCAAGCTTGCAAAGGAAATCTGCACTACAATGAAGTCTCACTTCCCCCCGGTCAAAAGGGCCATCTGAAAAAAGTGTAAAATCCAGAAAGGCAGGACAGGCCATGGAGAACTGGGAGCCTTGTTATGCTGATGGGCGGGATGTAAATTGCCAACAGACACTCGGGAGAAGTGTATGGTGTTTCCTGAAACATCTAAAAAACAAAGCAACAGAGCCTAGGGCACTTCCACTTATGGTCCTATAGCTTAGGGAAATTAAAATCAAAAAGACACAGCCACCCCAAAGTTTGGGACGCCTCTGTTTACAAGAACCTCGTTTACAGTACAAGTTCAACATCGCAGAAAGTGAAAAATGGATAAAGAAGTTGTGGTATTTACTTACAAAGCAATATCACTCAGCAATGAAATCTATGTCATCAGGCCCTTAGCAGCACAATGAGTGGATTCAGGTATGATGATTCTAACTGAAATAAGTCACACAGAAAAAGAAACATCATAAGATATCAGTAATACACGGAATGTAAACTTGGCTACACAGGAACTGAATTACAGAACAGAACAGGGTCTCAAATTTAGAAAACCAACTTATGCTTGCTTAAGGGTAAAGGTGAGTTGGGGTGCTGCATAAAACCAGAGATTGAAATGAGCACAGATAAAGTTCCTTAAGCCAAATATGGAATAGACAAGAGCTACTCCTTGCTCAACGAAATGGACTCAACACCGCATATTAAATGCCTAAGAATGTACCTGACTAGTAAGTATCTTAAAACCTATGGATTGCTATGTCTCCGAAAGAGAATCAAGCATGTGTACAGGGGCATAAACGCAGCAGTGATAGGATTGGAGAGGTTCGGTGAGCAAATGAAGACCCTTTGAAGTCATATTGCATGGTACCCATTCCACGGGTTTCAACTACCCAGGTTTAAGGTATTCTTCCTTCAGCTAAAACATGCATGTGGAACCTAGAGTATGATCAACCATGTGATCGGGAGACGTGTTCAAATATGTCTCAGTTTTCGTACCCTGGTACTCGGGTGCAACATTCCAGACGCTTTACTAACACCCTCCCGACTTGGAGAGTCAGTCCCTTTAACCTCCTGTTTGGCCCAGTTTGCAATTTCTGCGGAAGATGAACAGGAATAGCGAGAACCAATGAGAGACTAGCTGGAGGTGTCTGGACGGGCAAATTTAACTCTCATTTCCCACCAGGAAGAGGAATTAACCAAAGGCTCAGCGTGCCGTGCCGGAACCAGATTAGGGCCTGAAGCCATCCTGCGGTGTTGCGGCCAGCTCAAAAGAAAGCGAGTTGAAGAAAGGAGCTCAGGGGCACTGTAATTCACAAACCTGCAGAGTTATAAATGACAGCTATCGTCCAAAAATATACTGAAGTAAGGCTGCCAAGAGGACTTGAAAGCGGGGCAGAATTGCAGGAAACCGATTTCAGGAGGCAGACTGGAATTGCATTGAAAGCATAGGAAAAGAGGCAGAACGTCCACCATGATGCACTTGGCCAAAAAGGGCGTATGCGTTTTTTCCTGAATATATTCAGGAAAAAACGCATACGCCCTTTTTGGCCAACCAAGCAAGCTTGCAAAGGAAATCTGCACTACAATGAAGTCTCACTTCCCCCCGGTCAAAAGGGCCATCTGAAAAAAGTGTAAAATCCAGAAAGGCAGGACAGGCCATGGAGAACTGGGAGCCTTGTTATGCTGATGGGCGGGATGTAAATTGCCAACAGACACTCGGGAGAAGTGTATGGTGTTTCCTGAAACATCTAAAAAACAAAGCAACAGAGCCTAGGGCACTTCCACTTATGGTCCTATAGCTTAGGGAAATTAAAATCAAAAAGACACAGCCACCCCAAAGTTTGGGACGCCTCTGTTTACAAGAACCTCGTTTACCGTACAAGTTCAACATCGCAGAAAGTGAAAAATGGATAAAGAAGTTGTGGTATTTACTTACAAAGCAATATCACTCAGCAATGAAATCTATGTCATCAGGCCCTTAGCAGCACAATGAGTGGATTCAGGTATGATGATTCTAACTGAAATAAGTCACACAGAAAAAGAAACATCATAAGATATCAGTAATACACGGAATGTAAACTTGGCTACACAGGAACTGAATTACAGAACAGAACAGGGTCTCAAATTTAGAAAACCAACTTATGCTTGCTTAAGGGTAAAGGTGAGTTGGGGTGCTGCATAAAACCAGACATTGAAATGAGCACAGATAAAGTTCCTTAAGCCAAATATGGAATAGACAAGAGCTACTCCTTGCTCAACGAAATGGACTCAACACCGCATATTAAATGCCTAAGAATGTACCTGACTAGTAAGTATCTTAAAACCTATGGATTGCTATGTCTCCGAAAGAGAATCAAGCATGTGTACAGGGGCATAAACGCAGCAGTGATAGGATTGGAGAGGTTCGGTGAGCAAATGAAGACCCTTTGAAGTCATATTGCATGGTACCCATTCCACGGGTTTCAACTACCCAGGTTTAAGGTATTCTTCCTTCAGCTAAAACATGCATGTGGAACCTAGAGTCTGATCAACCATGTGATCGGGAGACGTGTTCAAATATGTCTCAGTTTTCGTACCCTGGTACTCGGGTGCAACATTCCAGACGCTTTACTAACACCCTCCCGACTTGGAGAGTCAGTCCCTTTAACCTCCTGTTTGGCCCAGTTTGCAATTTCTGCGGAAGATGAACAGGAATAGCGAGAACCAATGAGAGACTAGCTGGAAGGTGTCTGGACGGGCAAATTTAACTCTCATTTCCCACCAGGAAGAGGAATTAACCAAAGGCTCAGCGTGCCGTGCCGGAACCAGATTAGGGCCTGAAGCCATCCTGCGGTGTTGCGGCCAGCTCAAAAGAAAGCGAGTTGAAGAAAGGAGCTCAGGGGCACTGTAATTCACAAACCTGCAGAGTTATAAATGACAGCTATCGTCCAAAAATATACTGAAGTAAGGCTGCCAAGAGGACTTGAAAGCGGGGCAGAATTGCAGGAAACCGATTTCAGGAGGCAGACTGGAATTGCATTGAAAGCATAGGAAAAGAGGCAGAACGTCCACCATGATGCACTTGGCCAAAAAGGGCGTATGCGTTTTTTCCTGAATATATTCAGGAAAAAACGCATACGCCCTTTTTGGCCAACCAAGCAAGCTTGCAAAGGAAATCTGCACTACAATGAAGTCTCACTTCCCCCCGGTCAAAAGGGCCATCTGAAAAAAGTGTAAAATCCAGAAAGGCAGGACAGGCCATGGAGAACTGGGAGCCTTGTTATGCTGATGGGCGGGATGTAAATTGCCAACAGACACTCGGGAGAAGTGTATGGTGTTTCCTGAAACATCTAAAAAACAAAGCAACAGAGCCTAGGGCACTTCCACTTATGGTCCTATAGCTTAGGGAAATTAAAATCAAAAAGACACAGCCACCCCAAAGTTTGGGACGCCTCTGTTTACAAGAACCTCGTTTACAGTACAAGTTCAACATCGCAGAAAGTGAAAAATGGATAAAGAAGTTGTGGTATTTACTTACAAAGCAATATCACTCAGCAATGAAATCTATGTCATCAGGCCCTTAGCAGCACAATGAGTGGATTCAGGTATGATGATTCTAACTGAAATAAGTCACACAGAAAAAGAAACATCATAAGATATCAGTAATACACGGAATGTAAACTTGGCTACACAGGAACTGAATTACAGAACAGAACAGGGTCTCAAATTTAGAAAACCAACTTATGCTTGCTTAAGGGTAAAGGTGAGTTGGGGTGCTGCATAAAACCAGAGATTCAAATGAGCACAGATAAAGTTCCTTAAGCCAAATATGAAATAGACAAGAGCTACCTCCTGCTCAACGAAATGGACTCAACACCGCATATTAAACGCCTAAGAATGTACCAGACTAGTAAGTATCTTAAAACCTATGGATTGCTATGTCTCCGAAAGAGAATCAAGCATGTGTACAGGGGCATAAACGCAGCAGTGATAGGATTGGAGAGGTTCGGTGAGCAAATGAAGACCCTTTGAAGTCATATTGCATGGTACCCATTCCACGGGTTTCAACTACCCAGGTTTAAGGTATTCTTCCTTCAGCTAAAACATGCATGTGGAACCTAGAGTATGATCAACCATGTGATCGGGAGACGTGTTCAAATATGTCTCAGTTTTCGTACCCTGGTACTCGGGTGCAACATTCCAGACGCTTTACTAACACCCTCCCGACTTGGAGAGTCAGTCCCTTTAACCTCCTGTTTGGCCCAGTTTGCAATTTCTGCGGAAGATGAACAGGAATAGCGAGAACCAATGAGAGACTAGCTGGAAGGTGTCTGGACGGGCAAATTTAACTCTCATTTCCCACCAGGAAGAGGAATTAACCAAAGGTTCAGCGTGCCGTGCCGGAACCAGATTAGGGCCTGAAGCCATCCTGCGGTGTTGCGGCCAGCTCAAAAGAAAGCGAGTTGAAGAAAGGAGCTCAGGGGCACTGTAATTCACAAACCTGCAGAGTTATAAATGACAGCTATCGTCCAAAAATATACTGAAGTAAGGCTGCCAAGAGGACTTGAAAGCGGGGCAGAATTGCAGGAAACCGATTTCAGGAGGCAGACTGGAATTGCATTGAAAGCATAGGAAAAGAGGCAGAACGTCCACCATGATGCACTTGGCCAAAAAGGGCGTATGCGTTTTTTCCTGAATATATTCAGGAAAAAACGCATACGCCCTTTTTGGCCAACCAAGCAAGCTTGCAAAGGAAATCTGCACTACAATGAAGTCTCACTTCCCCCCGGTCAAAAGGGCCATCTGAAAAAAGTGTAAAATCCAGAAAGGCAGGACAGGCCATGGAGAACTGGGAGCCTTGTTATGCTGATGGGCGGGATGTAAATTGCCAACAGACACTCGGGAGAAGTGTATGGTGTTTCCTGAAACATCTAAAAAACAAAGCAACAGAGCCTAGGGCACTTCCACTTATGGTCCTATAGCTTAGGGAAATTAAAATCAAAAAGACACAGCCACCCCAAAGTTTGGGACGCCTCTGTTTACAAGAACCTCGTTTACAGTACAAGTTCAACATCGCAGAAAGTGAAAAATGGATAAAGAAGTTGTGGTATTTACTTACAAAGCAATATCACTCAGCAATGAAATCTATGTCATCAGGCCCTTAGCAGCACAATGAGTGGATTCAGGTATGATGATTCTAACTGAAATAAGTCACACAGAAAAAGAAACATCATAAGATATCAGTAATACACGGAATGTAAACTTGGCTACACAGGAACTGAATTACAGAACAGAACAGGGTCTCAAATTTAGAAAACCAACTTATGCTTGCTTAAGGGGAAAGGTGAGTTGGGGTGCTGCATAAAACCAGAGATTGAAATGAGCACAGATAAAGTTCCTTAAGCCAAATATGGAATAGACAAGAGCTACTCCTTGCTCAACGAAATGGACTCAACACCGCATATTAAATGCCTAAGAATGTACCTGACTAGTAAGTATCTTAAAACCTATGGATTGCTATGTCTCCGAAAGAGAATCAAGCATGTGTACAGGGGCATAAACGCAGCAGTGATAGGATTGGAGAGGTTCGGTGAGCAAATGAAGACCCTTTGAAGTCATATTGCATGGTACCCATTCCACGGGTTTCAACTACCCAGGTTTAAGGTATTCTTCCTTCAGCTAAAACATGCATGTGGAACCTAGAGTATGATCAACCATGTGATCGGGAGACGTGTTCAAATATGTCTCAGTTTTCGTACCCTGGTACTCGGGTGCAACATTCCAGACGCTTTACTAACACCCTCCCGACTTGGAGAGTCAGTCCCTTTAACCTCCTGTTTGGCCCAGTTTGCAATTTCTGCGGAAGATGAACAGGAATAGCGAGAACCAATGAGAGACTAGCTGGAAGGTGTCTGGACGGGCAAATTTAACTCTCATTTCCCACCAGGAAGAGGAATTAACCAAAGGTTCAGCGTGCCGTGCCGGAACCAGATTAGGGCCTGAAGCCATCCTGCGGTGTTGCGGCCAGCTCAAAAGAAAGCGAGTTGAAGAAAGGAGCTCAGGGGCACTGTAATTCACAAACCTGCAGAGTTATAAATGACAGCTATCGTCCAAAAATATACTGAAGTAAGGCTGCCAAGAGGACTTGAAAGCGGGGCAGAATTGCAGGAAACCGATTTCAGGAGGCAGACTGGAATTGCATTGAAAGCATAGGAAAAGAGGCAGAACGTCCACCATGATGCACTTGGCCAAAAAGGGCGTATGCGTTTTTTCCTGAATATATTCAGGAAAAAACGCATACGCCCTTTTTGGCCAACCAAGCAAGCTTGCAAAGGAAATCTGCACTACAATGAAGTCTCACTTCCCCCCGGTCAAAAGGGCCATCTGAAAAAAGTGTAAAATCCAGAAAGGCAGGACAGGCCATGGAGAACTGGGAGCCTTGTTATGCTGATGGGCGGGATGTAAATTGCCAACAGACACTCGGGAGAAGTGTATGGTGTTTCCTGAAACATCTAAAAAACAAAGCAACAGAGCCTAGGGCACTTCCACTTATGGTCCTATAGCTTAGGGAAATTAAAATCAAAAAGACACAGCCACCCCAAAGTTTGGGACGCCTCTGTTTACAAGAACCTCGTTTACAGTACAAGTTCAACATCGCAGAAAGTGAAAAATGGATAAAGAAGTTGTGGTATTTACTTACAAAGCAATATCACTCAGCAATGAAATCTATGTCATCAGGCCCTTAGCAGCACAATGAGTGGATTCAGGTATGATGATTCTAACTGAAATAAGTCACACAGAAAAAGAAACATCATAAGATATCAGTAATACACGGAATGTAAACTTGGCTACACAGGAACTGAATTACAGAACAGAACAGGGTCTCAAATTTAGAAAACCAACTTATGCTTGCTTAAGGGGAAAGGTGAGTTGGGGTGCTGCATAAAACCAGAGATTGAAATGAGCACAGATAAAGTTCCTTAAGCCAAATATGGAATAGACAAGAGCTACTCCTTGCTCAACGAAATGGACTCAACACCGCATATTAAATGCCTAAGAATGTACCTGACTAGTAAGTATCTTAAAACCTATGGATTGCTATGTCTCCGAAAGAGAATCAAGCATGTGTACAGGGGCATAAACGCAGCAGTGATAGGATTGGAGAGGTTCGGTGAGCAAATGAAGACCCTTTGAAGTCATATTGCATGGTACCCATTCCACGGGTTTCAACTACCCAGGTTTAAGGTATTCTTCCTTCAGCTAAAACATGCATGTGGAACCTAGAGTATGATCAACCATGTGATCGGGAGACGTGTTCAAATATGTCTCAGTTTTCGTACCCTGGTACTCGGGTGCAACATTCCAGACGCTTTACTAACACCCTCCCGACTTGGAGAGTCAGTCCCTTTAACCTCCTGTTTGGCCCAGTTTGCAATTTCTGCGGAAGATGAACAGGAATAGCGAGAACCAATGAGAGACTAGCTGGAAGGTGTCTGGACGGGCAAATTTAACTCTCATTTCCCACCAGGAAGAGGAATTAACCAAAGGTTCAGCGTGCCGTGCCGGAACCAGATTAGGGCCTGAAGCCATCCTGCGGTGTTGCGGCCAGCTCAAAAGAAAGCGAGTTGAAGAAAGGAGCTCAGGGGCACTGTAATTCACAAACCTGCAGAGTTATAAATGACAGCTATCGTCCAAAAATATACTGAAGTAAGGCTGCCAAGAGGACTTGAAAGCGGGGCAGAATTGCAGGAAACCGATTTCAGGAGGCAGACTGGAATTGCATTGAAAGCATAGGAAAAGAGGCAGAACGTCCACCATGATGCACTTGGCCAAAAAGGGCGTATGCGTTTTTTCCTGAATATATTCAGGAAAAAACGCATACGCCCTTTTTGGCCAACCAAGCAAGCTTGCAAAGGAAATCTGCACTACAATGAAGTCTCACTTCCCCCCGGTCAAAAGGGCCATCTGAAAAAAGTGTAAAATCCAGAAAGGCAGGACAGGCCATGGAGAACTGGGAGCCTTGTTATGCTGATGGGCGGGATGTAAATTGCCAACAGACACTCGGGAGAAGTGTATGGTGTTTCCTGAAACATCTAAAAAACAAAGCAACAGAGCCTAGGGCACTTCCACTTATGGTCCTATAGCTTAGGGAAATTAAAATCAAAAAGACACAGCCACCCCAAAGTTTGGGACGCCTCTGTTTACAAGAACCTCGTTTACAGTACAAGTTCAACATCGCAGAAAGTGAAAAATGGATAAAGAAGTTGTGGTATTTACTTACAAAGCAATATCACTCAGCAATGAAATCTATGTCATCAGGCCCTTAGCAGCACAATGAGTGGATTCAGGTATGATGATTCTAACTGAAATAAGTCACACAGAAAAAGAAACATCATAAGATATCAGTAATACACGGAATGTAAACTTGGCTACACAGGAACTGAATTACAGAACAGAACAGGGTCTCAAATTTAGAAAACCAACTTATGCTTGCTTAAGGGGAAAGGTGAGTTGGGGTGCTGCATAAAACCAGAGATTGAAATGAGCACAGATAAAGTTCCTTAAGCCAAATATGGAATAGACAAGAGCTACTCCTTGC